>NW_024070196.1:27807092-28080760 GCF_014754425.2 Oryx dammah | reverse complement strand
GTCTTTTAATTTCATGGCTGCAATCACCATCTGCAGTGATTTTGGAGTCCCCCAAAATAAAGTTTTTCACTGTTTCCACTGTTTCCCCATCTATTTCCCATGAAGTGATGGGACCGGATGCCATGATCTTCATTTTCTGAATGTTGAGCTTTAAGCCAACTTTTCCATTCTCCTCTTTCACTTTCATCAAGAGGCTTTTAGTTCCTCTTCACTTTCTGCCATAAGGGTGGTGTCATCTGCATATCTGAGGTTATTGAGATTTCTCCCGGCAATCTTGATTCCAGCTTGTGCTTCCTCCAGCCCAGCGTTTCTCATGATGTACTCTGCATATAAGTTAAATAAGCAGGGTGACAATATACAGCCTTGACGTACTCCTTTTCCTATTTGGAACCAGTCTGTTGTTCCATGTCCAGTTCTAACTGTTGCTTCCTGACCTGCATACAGATTTCTCAAGAGGCAGGTCAGGTGGTCTGGTATTCCCATCCCTTTCAGAATTTTCCACAGTTTATTGTGATCCACACAGTCAAAGGCTTTGGCATAGTCAATAAAGCAGAAATAGATGTTTTTCTGGAACTCTCTTGCTTTTTCCATGATCCAGCAGATGTTGGCAATTTGATCTCTGATTCCTCTGCCTTTTTTAAAACCATCTTGAACATCTGGAAGTTTACAGTTCATGTATTGCTGAAGCCTGGCTTGGAGAATTTTGAGCATTACTTTACTAGTGTGTGAGATGAGTGCAATTGTGTGGTAGTTTGGGCATTCTTTGGCATTGCCTTTCTTTGGGATTGGAATGAAAACTGACCTTTTCCAGTCCTGTGGTCACTGCTGAGTTTTCCAAATTTGCTGGCATACTGAGTGCAGCACTTTCACAGCATCATCTTCCAGGATTTGAAATAACTGAACTGGAATTCCATCACCTCCACTAGCTTTGTTCGTAGTGATGCTTTCTTTTTTAAAAAAAATTTTTATTTTTACTTTATTTTGCTTTACAATACTGTATTGGTTTTTTCACAGAGCTAGAACAAATAATTTCACAATTTGTATGGAAATATAAAAAACCTCAAATAGCCAAAGCAATCTTGAGAAAGAAGAATGGAACTGGAGGAATCAACCTGCCTGACTTCAGGCTCTACTACAAAGCCACAGTCATCAAGACGGTAGTGATGCTTTCTAAGGCCCACTTGACTTCACATTCCAGGATGTCTGGCTCTAGGTGAGTGATCACACCATCGTGATTATCTTGGTCATGAAGATCTTTTTTGTACAGTTCTTCTGTGTATTCTTGCCACCTGTTCTTAATATCTTCTGCTTCTGTTAGGTCCATACCATTTCTGTCCTTTATCAAGCCTATCTTTGCGTGAAATGTTCCCTTGGTACCTCTAATTTTCTTGAAGAGATCTCTAGTCTTTCCCATTCTGTTGTTTTCCTCTATTTCTTTGCATTGATTGCTGAGAAAAGGCTTTCTTATCTCTTCTTGCTATTCTTTGGAACTCTGCATTCAGATGCTTATATCTTTCCTTTTCTCCTTTGCTTTTCTCTTCTCTTCTTTCACAGCTATTTGTAAGGCCTCCCCAGACATTATGCTATCGCTAATGCTAATGCTGTCTTTAGAGTTGTCATTAATGATACAAGATCAGGAACTGGGAATTCATTTTTAACATCCCTCTGCTGCTTCATTTAAACCAGTTACAAACATGCTTTCATCTCCATCTTGAAAATCCCAAGTGCTCAGAATAGTAAAAAAAAATGTAAAACTTGCTTTACCATAGAATTTTACAAATACTCTTTATGTAAATGTTTTTATTATTAAATAAGAAATTTTGTAATTTGTCAAATTATAGGAAGAATAAGAAAAGATTAAATTCTGCTTTAATTTAGAATTTGAGACCTAAAATTAAGACATTTATAGATATATCTATAGTTCTTTCAATAGTTTTGTAGTGTAATTGGAAATACTATAATGTGAGTCTGGTTTACTAATCCTTTGTCAGTGGATTATGAGAAAAATCCATAGTCAGTAGTTGTTAGAATAATTTCTTTGTTCTGCTTCTGCATCATCATTTAGTTTCTTGCTGTATCTCAGATGGAATCAGGCTTTTTTATGTTGTACTAGTCTCTTTCTTGTAGAACAGAGTGCTACACTAATTGAAAAGAATTTTTAGTTTATTTGCATGCAATTGGTTAATGTTCGGTCTCTAGGACACATCAACTTCGACTGCACTAGCTAGTTCTGTGTCTATTTGTTGCTACACATAATTGCACAATGCTGGGAGATAGTCCTTTCTGCACTCTTCAAAATGCATGATAATGCCTCCAGAAAAAAATGTTTACTGCAGCTGCAATGGGGATTTTTTTTTTTTTTTTAACTTCCCTGATGTTAGGAGAAAATAAGAATAACTTCTGGTTAGATTTCTACCTGGGAGACTTTGCTTCATTACTCAAAAGATTTTTCTTTCTGTTTCCCACAATCAAATATCACACCACTTCTCCATATAGTACCTGGAGTTGAGAGGTTTCCTTGTAGCATCTTCATGATTTTGAAACATAAATTAATCCCTGTTGCATGTGAGTTTCATAGAGTACTCCATTAAGCATCTTTGAGTAGCCCAAGAGCTAATTCTTGAAGCATTAATAAGATTTAAAGAGGTGAGAGTGTGAAAAAGAGGAGTTATAAGCCCATGAAATCTTTCCAGCAAAAAAGTTTGTAAGAGGTGTGTTGAAGATGATTGTTGAATGGTGAGCAATCTGTGTTAGATGGATTATAGCTGACTCTTGAACAACCTTGGTATGAATTGCAAATTCACTTCTACATGGATTTTCCCTCTAAATTAAAACTGTAGTATTGTATGATCCATAGTTGCTTGTATCTGTGAATGTGCAACTTTGGATATGGAGGACCTACTCTAAAGTTATATATGGATTTTCCACTGTGTAGGGTTGGTGCCTCTAACCCCTATTACTGTTCAAGGGTCAATTTATATATACTTGACAAGTCAGAAAAAGGAAAGGGATAGATGGCTGGATGGTCTGTCATAAAGGGCTGATTTTAGACTTTACTCAGTCCTTCAACTAGGGATTGTTCAGAATTATGTTAAAAAGATTCATCTAGTAGTGGTGTGAATGATGTGTTTGAATAGCAAGGGGATTCTAGCCTATCCCTTCTCTCAGAAAAGGAACCATCAGTTAGAAGTTTCGGTAAATTTTGTGACAGCTAGTAGGATGGTGACATAGGGATGGGAAAGTAGGGGATAAATATAAGAGGAAACAGGAGTTCTCTGGTGGTCCAGCAATTATCTACCTTCCAATGCAGGGGTCGCTGGTTTGATCCCTGTTGGAGAGCTAAGATCCCACATGTGTCAGGGCATCTAAGCCCATGTACCCCGATCCAATGTGCTGCAACTAAGACCTGACACAACCAAATAAATGAATAAAAAATAATATTTAAAAAATTAGAAAAAGAGGGAACACAGAGGTCTCACTTTAGAAGTTTAACCATTTACTCATATCTACACAGTTTCTAGCATCAGTGATAGAAAATTTAAAATAACCCCGAGGTTATTGTAGTGGAATATTTCCAGAAATAGACAAGATAACAGTGTAAAAATCCAAGGACAGAGATAAAAAAATTTGCTTTTAAAATGCATTGTATTTGAAGTTCTAAGGAAAACATATAGGTGAAAATATGAAACAGGTAGCTGGGGGAGAGAGCAGAGTTGGAGATCTGGAAGTGAATGGTGTGGGAATGAATGGGGTTTTCAGGGAGGGTAACAATATTTCTACACATGAGCCGTTCATTAACTTTGATGGTTATTTGAATAACATGTTTTATAGGATTAAATCACTTTGGTTGGTCATGTCTCATTAAGTAACGCATCAGTAAGTGAGCACATGAAGAATGTGGGAAGGAGGAAAGGAACAAATAGCCATCTTTTATGGCTGGATGGCATCACTGACTCGATGGACATGAGTTTGAGTGAACTCCAGGAGTTGGTGATGGACAGGGAGGCCTGGCGTGCTGCGATTCATGGTGTCACAAAGAGTTGGACACGACTGAGCGACTGAACTGAACTGATGAAATGAAATATGTTAGTTTTGAAGACTTCCTAAATTATTAAAGAATAGTATTCACAGTTCCAAGTTTGCTTGGAATCTGTTTGTCTGCTTTGGCTTGCTTATTTTTGTACTGTACTTGGTTTTACAGTGAAGAAGCTTCTACTCAGACTATTATTTAAACAGATTTTTTTTGTTCTACATGAAGCCTATGGTTCTGCATAAACTCCTCAAAATACTTTGATCTGGATTATATTTAACTGCTATATTTAATGAATTTTAAAAATTTAGTACTGGAAACTGAATTGCAACACAGAGTTCATATTTTAGCGTTGCCTTTTAGTTCTTTTTTCATATGAATACAGATAAATTTGGAAGTTAAAAAGATAAGTAGATGATAAAGTGTTTGGTAATTGCATAACATTCAGTATTTGGTAACTTTCTAAGATTCACTCAGTTTGACAGTTTAACTCCCCTAAATTATTGAAAAGCATGAGATATTCAGAAATGATTGTTGTTTTCAAAATTATTTAAAAATTTTTCTTCTTCGTTATTGAAGTATAATTGACAAATAAACGTGTATATATTTAAAGTATACAACATGATAATTTGATATAGATACATTATGAAATAATTACCACTATCATGTTAACGTATCTCTGACCTAACATAGTCACCAATTTGTGTGTGTGTATATGATAAGAATCTGGTTCATTAACGTTGATAAGATCTACTCTCTACTCTTAAGTAGATAAGATCTACTCTCAACAAATGTCAAGTATTTCTGCAATACAGTATTATTAACTATAGTTACTATGCTGTTCATTAGATCCCCATTACTTACTTATAAGTGAGGATTTGTGCCATTTGACTAGCACCTCCCTCATTTCCTCCATCCCTCAGTGCCTGATAACCACCATTCTACCTCTGTTTCCATGAATGTGACCTTTTCTTCTGTTAGATTCCACATCTAAGTGAAATCACACAGGGTTTGTCTTTATCTAGCTACACTTAGCATAACGTCCTCTAGGCTCATCCATGTTGTTACAAATGGTAGGATTTTCTTCTTACTCATGACTAAATAATGTTTATATATGTGTGTGTGTGCTTGTATCTCATATCTTCTTAATATTTTCTTCTGTTGACAGACACTTAGATCATTTCCATATCTTGACTATTGTGAGTAATGCTGTAATGAACAGGGCAGTAGAGAAATCTCTCTGAGATACTAATATTGTTACTTTTGGATATATACTCAGAAGTGGGGTTGCTGGATCATATGGCAGTTCTACTTTTAATTTTTTGGGAAAGGACTATACTGTGTTGCATAGTGGCTGCACCAATTTACATTCCCATTAACAGTGTACAAGAGATCCCCTTTCTCCACATTCTTGCCAGCACTTGTTATTTCTTGCCTTTTTGATAAAAGCTATCCTAACAGATGCTAGGTGATAATGATTTGTTATTTTTAATTGTAAGACCTTGTTGAGGCTTGATTTTAAGGGGGTGAATCTAATAATCCATTTCAGGAGAGGCAGACCTGTGTAAGACAAAACTTTTTAAAATAATTGACTTTCCAGAGGTACTCTGTGTAAAAGCAAAGTTCTGTCTAAACTTTTTCAGTTAAATAACTGGCATTAAATACCACCAGATTGGGATTTCTGTATTTAGCTACTAAACTAAATTGAGATGTGAAGCTTCGTAAAACAGTAAAAACAAAACAAAATAAACAAACCAAAAAACCTTCCTTAACCTGAACCTTTATTTGAAATATTTTTGACACTTTAAAAAAGTCCCTAAGCTTTTGAAAATTAATGCTTTGGCTCTTTTTCTCCCCCAAACAAGTTCCTTTGGGATAAACATTTGTGTTCTGTGCTGAATAAAAACCAAACGTAAAGCTGATGTATAGCACTTCTGAATAAGAGTGCAGAGTTGTGTTTCTGCAGTCCCACTGTTGGGTGTCTGTTCCTGTCTGTTGGCATTTGCTTAGCAACCCACTTATATTTAGGTGATAGTTGTATGTAACATCCTCAAGGAAAGTTCTGATTGATACAAAGAAGGAATGGTAATTGTGTAAGTGACAATCTCTTCAAAGGCTCAGGACTGAAGTTGCATACTATAAGGTGTTAGGGGTTGTGACATGTTCATCCTAGCCACTTCATGTTATAATATGTCCCCTCACATGGTGGATTTACACCATATCCTTATGAGATTTTTTTTTTCAACTTTCCTTTCCATTATAAGCTATAGTATAAATGAAAAATTGCTTTTAAACAGATTTGGGGCACAATACCACGCTTTCTATCCATGAATCAATCTGTGAATATACACAAAGGTTATCAAGGAGCTTCACAAATAGTCTCTTGCAAGAAAAGCCCTATTTTAAGCAGGATTACTGTCAGAAAATTTCACTAAATACTCGGACTATCTGGGTTTTTATTTTTCTACTTAATATCTGTAACTAGAAACTTTCAAACATAAAAATAGCAGTTACTCAGAGATGTTAAGAATAGCATCACTCATCCAATTACTGTTTTATGTGACAATATTTTTGAGAAAAAACTATTATTATTATTTTTAATATAAATTTATTTATTTTAATTGGAGGCTAATTACTTTACAATATTGTATTGGTTTTGCCATACATCAACATGAATCTGCCATGGGTATACACATGTTCCCCATCCTGAACCCCCTTCCCACCTCCCTCCTCATAGCATCCCTCTGGGTCATCCCAGTGCACCAGCCCCGAGCATCCAGTATCATGCAATGAACCTGGACTGGCGATTCATTTCACATATGATAGTATACATGTTTCAATGCCATTCTCCCAAATCATCCCACCTTCCCGCTCTCCCACAGAGTCCATAAGACTATACATCTGTGTCTCTTTTGCTGTCTTGCATACAGGGTTATCGTTACCATCTTTCTAAATTCCATATATATGTGTTAGTATACTGTATTGGTGTTTTTCTTTCTGGCTTACTTCACTCTGTATAATAGGCTCCAGTTTCATCCACCTCATTAGAACTGATTCAAATGTATTCTTTTTAATGGCTGAGTAATACTCCACTGTGTATATGTACTACAGCTGTTTTATCCATTCGTCTGCTGATGGACATCTGGGTTGCTTCCATGTCCTGGCTATTACAAACAGTGCTGCGGTGAACATTGGGGTACATGTGTCTCTTTCAATTCTGGTTTCCTTGGTGTGTATGCCCAGCAGTGGGATTGCTGGGTCATATGGCAGTTCTGTTTCCAGTTTTAGAAAAAACTATTATTTTTTAAAATTAATTTAAAAAATTTAATTGGAGGATAATTTTAGTTTTATTGTTACATTTAAAATCTGGATTATTTTGTTATGTATACTCATGTATAGATGAAAATAGACTTCACTATGTAAATCATCAAATGTCTTTATTTTCATTCTTTATTATCTTTGTAAGGGAGAGAAAATGTTTACATCTTCAGAAATCATTAAGGATTCAATGTAATGAGTACAGGCTGTTACATTATTTATTGAAAAATCTTTCCATTTTCTACACTCACTTTGAAAGAGACAAAGTAGAAAGTACAACATTACACATTAGGAGCTTTGCTAATAATACATGTACTCATGCTGCATTATTGACTTGCTAGTATTTAAAATAATACTATACTCAACTACTCTTCAATTATTAATGTCTATATTGAAATACCAAAGGCAAGAATTTTCCATCATATAATACATTACTATTAATTTTTTAAAATTCTCACTGATACTAATACCACCAGGATAAATCCAGAGATAAACAAGAACTTGTCAGTAATTTGACTTAATCAACATAATACATTGGGTTTGTGACCAAAAGTTTATACTTATTATTTTCTCACTTGCTATTTAAATTTAAAACTCAGTTTAGCTACTGCCTTAGCTTAGCTCCCCTGGAAGAAGAACATGAGATGTGACCAGAGAGAGCCCAACATGAGGTAGTTTATTCAGGAAATGTCCCAAGGGATCAGGAAGGAGGGGCAGGAAGAGTGAAAGGGAAGAGGGAACAATACAAGGAAGATTATGGTGTGGACACAGTGAGGAGGGCCACTGTTCTTGTCCCATAGGATTTTGATGTGTCTCAGAACTCTCTGTCCAGGAAATCAAAAGGGAAAGCATTTATCTCTTGGTTCCCATTTCCCATTAGTCAAAGATGAGTTCTTGGATAGAGGTTAATTCCCTTGTATTTCTGGATTGTACATGTATGAGTGCCAGTGGGTTCCCACGGGTCTTCCTGAGCCTTGGCATCAAAAGAGCTCTGGGGCAGGAAGCAAGAGGTGTATGGTACATTAGGTGGGTGAGCTCAGGTTGTACGACTTCCCTGGTGGCTCAGACGGTAAAGCATCTGTCTACGATGCGGGAGACCCGGGTTCGAGCCCTGGGTTGGGAAGATCCCCTGGAGAAGGAAATGGCAATCCACTCTAGTACTATTGCCCGGAAAATCCCATGGACAGAGGAGCCTGGTAGGCTACAGTCTATGGGGTTGCAAAGAGTCAGACACGACTGAGCGACTTCAGTCAATCATCTCAGGTTGTACTGGCAGGGAGTGGGTGGAAACCAGTTCTGGAATTGACCTCTAAGGCTGGGACTGGACTACTCGGTAAAGCCAGTAGGATTTAAGTGGTGTCTAACCCCATGGACAGAGGAGCCTGGCCTGCTACATTCCATGGCGTCTCAAAGAGTTGGACACAGCTTAGCAACTGAACAACAGATTCGATACAGTTGCCTGCTGAGTTGCATATATATAAATCTAATTAAGATGTACATGTGAGCCATTTTATTATATTTTCATATCATCTGCTGCCTCTTCCCTAAAGGTGGACAATTTCTGCTCCTGACTCTCTTCCTCTTTCATTTATGGTACTGCCCTAGGTATAAATCTAGTAGTGACTGTGATCTCTCTTCTCCAGTCCCCATATTCAACTGTTCACAAGTCTCAAAGCTTTAAAGTGCATGCATGCTATTACCCAAATCTATTCTTTCTTGCCTATTTCTATTAATATAGCTCTCCTTGTTGTTATTTAGTTGCTAAATTGTGTCCAACTCTTTGAGACCCAGTGGACTGGAGCCCACCAAGCTTCTCTGTTCATAGGGTTTCCTAGGCAAGAATACTGGAGTGTGTTCCCGTTTCCTTCTCCAAGGTATGTTTCTGACCCAGGAATCAAACCTACATTTCCTGCTTGGCAGGATGACTCTTTCTTTTACCACTGAGCCACTTTGGAAGCTCATGGGTCTCATTGGTGGCTGATTATTTGGGATATCTTTCTTCTTTGTTTGTGATGGTCTTGGGCAATTAGACATATAAAATGATTCATACTGTCTTTGTAAGCCTTGACAACTCACCATGATTAGTGAGGAAAGTAAAATCTCATTTGGAGATTTCATTGAACAATATGTTTATTAGAATACGAAAAAATCTTCTTCTATTGGGTTATAGGGAAATTGGTAGGATTGGAATAATGAAATAAAACAAAGGGCATGGAAAATGATTCTTACAGCATTTCAAGAAATTTGCAAAATATACACTTCATATTTGTTCCTTCAATAAAGCCATGAACTATATATTTCCTGTATATGAAGTTTTCATTTCAGTGTGTTGATTAATAAACGTTCAAACAGATGTCACATAACTTCTGAGGATGAAGATATTCAAAATGTATAAAGAAGTCAACATGAAAATTGTAGTATTTACCAATTGCATGTTGAGTAAAGTATGATGAAAATAATATGTAAAGTTCTTAAGAAAAATTCTGTGTGCATTATTGGGGATAAGAATAGTGCCCATTTTATAGAGTTATTTTGAGGATTAAATGAGTTAGTACATGCAAAGTCCTTGGAGCAGTTTTGATATACATATATACAATTAATGTTTACAATTAACATATACAATTAATGTTTATTATTATTATATCCCTTTTCCAATTTTAGCTAAATATTTAAGTATTTTCCTAAGTTTTAATAAATTCACTAGAACATAAATGTTTGAAAATTAATCATGTGAATCTTGAAAAGGTCTTCCTCTTTTTTCTTCAATATGTAACTTGTCTAAAGCAGTCTTTTTCTTTGCACATGTTCGTGAGTGTGTGTGTGTGTGTGTGTAGTGAGAGGTTGCTCACAGAGCTATTTGCTATTTAATTAACAAAACTCTAGAGGAATACTCTTTGCTTTTTGTATTTCAGAACCTAAAATTGTTAGCAATTAATACAATGAGCCAGGTCTGTAGGTGCCCAGTATGCTACTGGAGAAGAGTAGAGAAATAACTTTAGAAAGAATGAAGAGATGGAGCCAAAGCAAAAACAACACCCAGTTGTGGATGTGTAGGGTGATGGAAGTAAAGTCTGATGCTGTAAAGAGCAATATTGTATAGGAATACAACCTGGAATGTTAGGTCCATGATTCAAGGCAGATTGGAAGTGGTTAAACAGGGCTTCCCTTGTTACTCAGCTGGTAAAGAATCTGCCTGCAATGTGGGAGACCTGGGTTTGATCCTGGGTTGGGAATATCCCCTGGAGAATGGAAAGGCTATCGAATCCAGTATTCTGGCCTGGAGAATTCTATGGACTAGTCCATGGGGTTGCAAAGAGTCAGACATGACTGAGCAACTTCCACTTTCACTTTCAAACAGGAGATGGCAAGAATGAACATCAGCATTTTAGGAATCAGTGAACTAACATGGACTGGAATGGGTGGATTTAACTCAGATGACCATTATATCTACTACTTTTGGCAAGAATCCCTTAGAAGAAATGGAGTAGCCATCATAGTCAACAAAAGAGTCCAAACTGCAGTACTTGGATGCAATCTCAAAAACAACAGAATGCTCTCTGTTCATTTCCAAGGCAAACCATTCAATATCACAGTAATTCAGGTCTATGCCCTAACCAGTAATGCTAAAGAAGCTGAAGTTAAACAGTTCTATGAAGACCTATAAGACTTTCTAAAACTAACAATCAAAAAAGATGTCCTCTTCATTATAGGGCTCTGGAGTGCAAAAGTAGGAAGTCAAGAGCTACCTGGAGTAAAAGGCGAATTTGGCCTTGGAGTACAAAACAAAGCAGGTCAAAGGCTAACAGAGTTTTGCCAAGAGAACGCACTGGTCATAGCAAATACCCTCTTCCAACAACACAAGAGAAGACTCTACTTATGTACATCATTAGATGGTCAGTGCTGAAATCAGATTGGTTATATTCTTTGCAGCTAAAGATGGAGAAGCTCTATACAGTCAGCAAAAACAAGACAAGCAGCTGACTGTGGCTCAGATCATGCACTCCTTATTGCCAAAATCAGACTTAAATTGAAAAAGTAGGGAAACCACTAGATCATTCAGGTATGACCCAAATCAAATCCCTTACAATTATACAGTGGAAGTGACAAATAGATTCAAGGGATTATATCTGATAGACAGACTGCCTGAAGAACTGTGGACGGAGGTTTGTGACATTGTACAGGAGGCAGTGATCAAGACCACCTTGAAGAAAAAGAAATGCTAAAAGGCAAAATGGTTGTCTGAGGAGCCCTTACAAATAGCTGAGAAAAGAAAAGAAGTGAAAAGCAAAGGAGAAAAGGAAAGATATATCTATCTTAACGCAGAGTTCCAAAAAATAGCAAGGAGAGATAAGAAAGCCTTCCTCAGCGATCAATGCAGAGAAATAGAGGAAAAAAATAGAATGGGAAAGACTAGCGATCTCCTCTAGAAAATTCAAGATAGCAAAGGAATATTTCATGCAAAGATGGGCACAGTAAAGGACAGAAATGATATGGATTGAACAGAAGCAGAGAAGATATTAGAAAAAGTGGCAAGAATCCACAAAAGAACTATACAAAAAAGATCTTTATGACCCAGATAACCATGATAGTGTGATCACTCACCTGGAACCAGACATCCTAGAATGTGAAGTCAGGTGGGCCTTAGGAAGCATCACTACAAACAAACCTAGAGGAGGTGATGGAATTCTAGAGCTATTTCAAATCCTAAAAGATGATGCTGTGAAAGTGCTGCACTCAATAGGCCAGCAAATAGGAACACTCATCAGTGATCACAGAACTGGAAAAAATCAGTTTTCATTCCAATCCTAAGGACAGGCAATGCCAAAGAATGTTCAGACTACTGCACAATTGCACTCATCTCACATGCTAACAAAGTAATGCTCAAAATTCTCCAAACCAGGCTTCAACAGTACATGAACCACGAACTTCCAGATATTCAAGCTGGATTCAGAAAAGGCAGAGGACCAGAGATCAAATTGCCAACATCTGCTGGATCATCAAAAAAGCAAGAGAGTTCCAGAAAAACATCTATTTCTGCTTTATTGACTATGCCAAAGCTTTTGACTGTGTGGATCTCAACAAACTGGAAAATTCTTCAAGAAATGGGAATACCAGACCACCTGACCTACCTCAGAAATCTGTTTCCAGGTCAAGAAGCAACAGTTAGAACTGGACATGGAACAACAGACTGGTTCCAAATTGGGAAAAGAGTACGTCAAGGCTGTATATTGTCACCCTGCTTATTTAACTTATATGCAGAGTACATCATGCGAAATCCCAGTCTGGATGAAGCACAAGCTGGAATCAAGATTGCTGGGAGAAATATCAATAACATCAGATATGCAGATGACACCACCCTTATGGCAGAAAACGAAAAACTAAAGAGCCTCTTGATGAAAGTGAAAGAGGAGAGTGAAAAAGTTGGCTTAAAACTCAACAATCAGAAATCTAAGATCATGGCATCTAGTCCCATCATTTCATGGCAAATAGATGGGGAAACAATGGAAAGAGTGACAGACTTTATTTTTTTTTTGGCTCCCAGATCAGTGCAGATGGTGACTGCAGCCATAAAATTAAAAGACACTTGCTCCTTGGAAGAAAAGCTATGACCAACCTAGACAGCATATTGAAAAGCAGAGACCTTACTTTGCCAACAAAGATCCATCTAGTCAAGGCTATTGTTTTTCCAGTAGTCATGTATGGATGTGAGAGTTGGACTATAAAGAACACTGCGTGCTGAAGAATTGATGCTTTTGAACTGTGGTGTTGAAGAAGACTCTTGAGAGTCCCTTAGACTGCAAGGAGATCAAAGCAGTCAATCCTGAAAGAAATCAGTCTTGAATATATTCATTGGAAGGACTGATGCTGAAGCTGAAACTCTAATACTTTGGCCACCTGATGGGAAGAACTGACTCATTTGAAAAGACTCTGATGTTGGGAAAGATTGAAGGCAGGTAGGGAAGGGATGACAGAGGATGAGATAGTTGGATGGCATTGCCGACATGATGGACATGAGTTTGAGTAGGCTCTGGGAGTTGGTAATGGACAGGGAAGCCTGGCATGCTGCAGTCCATTGGGTCACAAAGTGTCAGACATGATTGAGTCACTGATCTATACTGAATACAACAAGTACTCAATCCACTATAGTCACTCTAATGATCAAATTATAAAATATGGTTCTTAATGGGGTAGACATTCTTTTTCTTCAATATCTTTTATAATTGGAATATTTTACTTTTAATTATGAGACATTCTTTGTGTTTTCTAATTTATTGATATAATTATTTTCTAATTAAACATAATGTTGAAATATGGTGTGTACTCAGTCAGTCTAATTCTGAGGCCCCATGAATTGTAGCCTGCCACACTCCTCTGTCCATGGAATTTTCCAAGAATACTGGAGTGGGCTGTCATTTCCTTCTCCGGGGAATCTTCCTGACCTGGGATTGAACCTGCATCTCATGTGTCTCCTCTATTGGCAGGTGGATTTTTTAACACTGTGCTACTTGGGAAGCTTTGAAAGTGATTGAAAGGCATTAGATCAACTCCAAAACACCCTTACTGACACTTTGTAGGGAAAAAAAAGTTATGATAGTTGCAGTTAAATAAGGCCACTATTCAGTCATTGTCTGGGCAGTTGTTTTCTTGAAGAAGACCAAGAACCTACGTGCCTACCAGGATGTGACTCAAGTCATCCATTCTATTTAAGGTGAATTACTTTCACTTTCCTTTGGCTGGAAGACTCAGAGGGAAAAGGGTCACAATCATGCTCTGATGCTCAGTACTGCTTCTGCAGTCTTTTCATTGGCACAGGAACATAATACAATGGAGACATCAATCAATGGAGATCTCAGTCCAAAAAGCTTCTCTTGAAAATCAGATAACAGAAACACCTCATTCTAGCAGACTTTTCTACTTACCAGCAGACTGCACAGGTTGATCGCCAAGGGTTTTGTAAATGAAAAGCCTCACGCCCTTAATGCATCCAGGCAGGGGATAATTCTGAAGTGGAATTTAGCAAAAAAACCATGTGAAACATCACAAAAGACTGTACTATGCCACACAGGTAGCTCCAGGGAACATAATGTGTTATTCACCACTGATCGTATCACCTCCTGCCTGTCCATTCAACACAGAAGCCCAAACAAATAAATTCTTGCTTCTCTAAAAGAGTTTTCTGCTTTATTGTTTTCCAATTTTTACAATATCAGTTAAAAAAATAGTAATTACTTGGAGAAAAATGTGAAATAAAATTACTACATTTTTGATCATGACATTAACTTAAAGATTTTTCAATAGTAATTTGGAGCAGTTCAGGGCAGTGTGACCTCACAGTGGTGACTGGAGTCCTCACATTGGTCCCATTACAGTTAACAGGAATCGTGAGTGTTATTCCATACAAAATATTTTGACAGTTTACCCCACAGAGTCTTGCACACTGTGGAAACAGGAGGTCATTGGTAAAACAATTTGGAAATAAAAGTTAATGTGACAAAATCCATATTTTGATAGGGAAGCAACTTGGGAACCAAATAATATGCTGGGAGGCAAAATCTGGATGCTCAAATGGATCCTTGATTTTGTAAATATCTTGGGCTTGATAATTATCAGACACTATATTTGATATTGCCCACCAGATTATGGTTTAAGCCCTTACAGGGAAAAACAAAGAATAGCATAGCATGCTGTTCCTGAAATACAGAATGAAGTTAAGAACTAGATGTTTGCTGGTCCAATTAAGATTTAAAGTTTAGTTATAACCAAAATGTAATTTTAGTAAAGATGTAGACAAAAGATTGAAGACAAAACAAAGAAGTTAAAAAAAAGCAGAAGGAAAAACACTCTAAATTTCAGTTTTAGGTTGTTTTGCTGCTGCTGCTGCTAAGTTGCTTCATCTTGTCCACCTCTTTGAGATTGCAGGGACTGTGGACTGCCAGGTTCCTCTGTCCATGGGATTCTCCAGGCAAGGATACTGGAGTGGGTTGCCATGCCCTCCTCCAGGGGATCTTCCCCCACCCACGGATCGAACCCAGGTCTCTTATGGGAGCTCTTTACCACTAGTGCCACCAGGTTGGTTTAGAATTTCCATAAACAGCTTTAAATTGAGTTTTACTAAAGGTGGTCATCTTTGTTTTCTTGAAGATCATTTTCATTTTTAGATTTATACAGATTATAATGATCAACTCATTTTTTCTATTTTTTTCCATTTTCCATTTTCCATAATCTATTTTCTTCCAGTTACTTTTAAATACACATGTCTTCAGTATTTGTCCACTTATGAACCAGAAAATCACAAAAGATGAAAGAATATCATCACTTGTTCTTTTAGAAAAACAGAGTAGTTCATATTATGATCCCAAAATATTACTTGATGAAGTCCTGTCTGGTCACTAGGCAGACAAAAACACTGTATTTGTTTCTCTTTTGTCACCTACCTTGATTATTCACTCACCATGCTTGAATCTGAGAAAATTCATATGGAATATTATCATCTGAAGTCTCATAGTCTAGGATTTTTATATATCAGTTTCATCATCATTCTAGTCTAGCACAGCTGTTTGTCATTTTACATTCCTCTTCTGATTCATCTAATAATTGTGAATCATCATCCTCTGTCAATAGTCTTCTCTTGCCAGTATGAGCAGAAAATAACATTTCTGAATTCTAAACTGAGTTCAGTGAAAGCTAAACGCAGACTACAAATATTGTCTCCAGGCTTCTTTTCTCTTTTCTTGAAAGATAATGATGCAATACCTTGGTCAACTCAAAATGAAAAATTAAAGACGATACAGTAGTGATTTTTTTTTTTACTGTTGCTTCATTCTTCCAGATGATTCTATAGATTTTCTCTTATTAATCTTTCTTAGTATTGTTGATACTAATCAATGATAATTGATGAAGCAATTCTTAGAGTGATGAAATTGAAAGTTGTTTCAAGATAAAGTATGTTGGATGTATAGAAAGATTGTATGGACATTTTTCGTAATTGTGAGACAGAATGGATTTTATTCCATTAAAAAATAGTAAATTTTCCCTTTGTTCTTTGCAAGACTTTTAAGGAAGAATAAGTGTCATGAAATACCGATCCTTAGAAATAGAAATTCTCATCAAAGAAATTCAAAAGCTAAAATTTTGTTTAGTGGACCCTAATGATATATCAAGAGTTACGGGAGTCAAGATAAGGGGTCACTAGATCATGTTTCAATAGATGGCAAGATAAGGATTAAAATTATTTTCCTCAAGAATGTTGCCTTATACATTCCAGACAAAAAGGTATCCTTCATGATGTGGTACACTATCACATAGTTCTCCTTGGTACTCTCAATCACAGTTAATCAAAGTTAATTATTTGGCTAAAGCCTGAGTATACTCCAGGCTTCCCAGATGGCTCAGCGGGTGAAGAATCCACCTGCAATACAGGAGACTTTAAAGAGACATGGGTTTGATCCCTGGGTCAGGAGGACCCCCTGAAGAAGGCATGGCAACTGGAGAATCTGGTTCTTGCCTGAGAATGCCATGGAGGAGCCTACAGGACGAGGCTATACTATGGCAGGCTACAGCCCCTAGTATCTCAAAGAGTCAGGCATGACTGAAGTGACTGAGCCCAGATGCACAGAGACACGTGCCATCTGTCTGTAAATTACATGAAGGTAGGAGCTTTATCATGTTTTCATGATGGCATTCTCAACTACCTAACAGAGAACCTGGCTCATACAAATTGCCTAGGAAGAACTAGCTAGTGAACGAAAGAAAAAAATAAATCTGTAAAGGCCATTTTGTTCACCTGCACGGATAAAAGGTCACATAGTCTATTCTATTGTCAACTTCAGTAAAAGGGAACTTTTTTCCAAGGCAATCCGTTTGCATTTCAGAGAGCTCAGACTGTTATAAAGTTAGGCCATATAGTTCTAGAGTTCTGAAACCAGACTACTGGATTTAAAATCTGTCTGTGACCCTCACTAGTGTGACTTTGGGCAAGCCATGTAACCCTTATGTGGCTCAGGCTCCTGAACTGTAAACTGGAAATAATATCAGTATCTTCTTACAGGATTAAATGACTTATTATGTACACCTATGGGTGTCTAGCTCTTAGTAGGCATTATATAAACACTTGGCTGTTACAGTCATCATCATAATCAAGTGTATTATTATACTGACCCAAAATCAGAACACCTAGTACTTCTAACCATTGATTCTCATTCTATTCCTAGAGTCTCCCCAAAGCAATATCACCAATATAACAGCTATCCAACTGCATGGAGGTTAGCTGTTTTCTCCTCCTTAAACTGAACAGCCCCCTTGCTTAAGTGTTTCTCAAAATATTAGTGTTTTCTCTCTTGTTATTACTCTGGTCACCTGAGTCTAAATGCTTGACCATAATTTGGCTTCTTCTTACAGTCCAGTATTAGCACTGGGTGGATATAGTTCTCCAAGAATAGTCTAACCAGCTCATGATGGGGCCGTTCCTTCCTTTGACTCAAACACTTTGTGTCCATCACCAAAGCTTGGGATTGCATTATTTATTTTGGCAGACACAGACTGTTGTTGAACTGCAATAGAATTACTGTTATATAAAATATGCATTTTTGTCTCTTGTACAACTTAAAAGATGTATCTTCCACATTATAAACTTCCATAATTTTTAATATAAGTAGGTTATTTTATATTTAATAATAAAATTATATATGTTTAGCAATTAAAATTTAATTTTTTTCATGTAGATCCTCTTTTTTAATATCAAAAGAAATTCATGTGATAGAAGTTCTTGTAACTTCTATTTTGTAACTGAGGAGACTTGGATAAAGAAAGATCAGGTAACTTTCCCAGGAAAACATAACCAATCGTTGACAGAACTATTACTATTAACACAAATAACTTTTTTCTTTACTCTATGACTTATGTTTCTATAAATGGTTATTGTTATGATTCATATGACTAGATTTGGCATTGGCTAGATTTGATACCCCTTTTGGATTTATCTTACCATCTTGGCAGTAGTGTCTTCCTCTTACAGATTATTAAAATGTTGAGCTAGCTAGTTAGGACAGCGTCAATGTGGATTATCTAGAAGATTTTTTTTTTTAATTCAAGTATAGTTAATTTACAGTGTGTTAGTTTTTGGTCTGCAGGAAAGTGATTCACATATATACACACATGTACATACACACATTTACTTTTTCATATTCTTTTCCATTGTAGTTTATTATAAGATACTGAATATGGTTACCTCTGCTATACAGTAGATCCTTGTTGTTTATCTACTATATACATAGTAGTTTGTCCCTGGTGGCTCAGAGGTTAAAGCGTCTGCCTCCAATGCAGGAGACCCGGGTTTGATCCCTGAGTCGTGAAGATCCCCTGGAGAAGGAAATGGTAACCCACTCCAGTATTCTTGCCTGGAGAACCCCATGGACAGAGGAGCCTGGCAGGCTACAGTCCATGGGGTCGCAAAGAGTCGGACACGACTGAGCAACTTCACTGTCACTGTTGTCTCTGCTAATCCCAAACTCCTAATTTATCCCTCCTGTCCTGCCTTCCCCTTTAGTAACCATAAATTTATTTCCTGTGTTTTCTGTTTCTGTTTTGTAAATAAGTTCTTTTGTATCATATTTTAGATTTCATATATAAGTGGTATCATATATTTGTCTTTCTCTGACTTGTTTCACTTAGTATGATAAGGTGTGGGTCCATCTATGTTGCTGCAGATGATATTATTCCATTCTTTTATGGTTGAGTAGTATTTCGTTGTATATATGTACCACATCTTCTTTATCCATTCATGTCTAGGATGTTTAGATTGCTTCCATGTCTTTTTTTTTCTTTACACATATATACATTATTTTAAAATATTATTTTCCATTATGGTTTAGTCTAGGAGACTGTACTGTTTATACATGCACACATACATACATATATACATCATTTTTATCCACTTATCTGTCAGTGGACGTTTAGGTGGCTTCAGTGTCTTGGCTATCACAAATCGTGCTGCTGTCAACTTTGGCAAGCATGTATCTTTTTGAGTTAGAGTTTTTTCCACATGCTTAGTAGTTGGATTGTTGGATCATATGGCAATTATATTTTTAGTTTTTTAAAGAAGCTTTCATACTGTTTTACACAGTGGCTATACTAGTCTAAATTCCCACCAACAGTTTAGGAAGTTTCCTTTGTCTATACCCTGTCCAGCATTTATTATTTGTAAACTTAATGATGGTCATTTTGACTGGTGTGAGTTGATACTTCACTGTAGTGTTGATTTGCATTTCTCCAATAATTAGCAATGTTGAACATTTTTTCATGTGCTTTTTGGCCTCCTGTATGTCTTCTTTTCATACTGTTTATGGGGTTCTCATGGCAAGAATGCTGGAGTGGTTTGCCTTTCCCAAGTGAAGGTGGAAGCAGTGACAGATTTTATCTTCTTGGGCTCCAAAACCACTGTGGACAGTGACTGCAGCCATGAAATTAGATGATTGCTTCTTGGAAGAAAAGCTATGACAAACCTAGACAGTGGATTAAAAAGCAGAGGAATCACTTTGCTGACAAAGTTCCATATAGTCAAAGCTATGGTTTTTCTAGTAGTCTGTACAGATGTGAGAGTTGGACCATAAAGAAGGTAGTGTGCACAAGAATTGATGCTTTTGAACTGTGGTGCTGGAGAAGACTCCTGAGAGTCCTTTGGACAGCAAGGACATCAAACCAGTCAGTCCTAAAGGAAATCAACCCTGAATATTCATTAGAAGGACTGATGCTAAAACTGAAGTTCCAATACTTTGGCCACCTGATGTGAAGAGCCTACTCACTGGAAAAGACCCTGATGCTGGGAAAGATTTTTGGAAAAAGAAGAAGCAGGCAACAGAAGATGAGATGGTTAGATAGCATCCACAACTCAATGGACATGAATTTGAGCAAACTCTGAGAGACAGTTAGGGACAGGGAAGCCTGGCATGCTGCAGTCCATGGGGTCACAAAGTCGGTCACAACTTAGTGAATAAACAACAATGACAAAATGTCATCTTTGATGAAATGTGTATTTAGGTCTTCTATTTGTTTGGTTTCTGTTATTGAATTATACGAGCTGTTTGTATATTTTGGAAATTAAGCCCCTGTTGGTCTTTGCAAACTTGTTTTTGAGTCTCAGACTTTTTGAAATATCTTTTTATTAGACTATCAGCCCACTGTCCTAATATTTTTGAACTATTTGTAGTCTCAGTTCTAGAATTCTCAGAAATTCATAATGATACTGTCTCTTCTCTTTCCTACTCCTAAATGGAGACAACCTTGGGCAAAATTCTCATAGATTTGCTCAGATTGTGCTTAAACTAATTGGGAATATACAATTGCATTTTCCTCACCTTTCCAAACACATATGTGGAGTGATAAATATGCATAAGAAATATGTGTAGTAGAGAGATACTGTTTGGATTTTTCTCTTTGCATGTGGTGAAAGCTTATGAATAGATAGGCCATGTGGTCAGATTTTTAACAGTTCTTACACTGGCCTCAATTATTTGTCTGCTTATTAAAGAAAGTTATATTACAGGCTTCTTTGTGTCTGTGGACCTAAAATGTTTACCCTTTCTGTGCATATTCCATTAAATTCAATGTTCCCAAATATTATGTATACATTATTATTTCTTAAAGTATACATCATTAAATTCCACATCTCAAAGAAATTTTCTGCTGGGGTTCATTTCTGTTTCACCCATCCCTCTATTCACATTTTCTATACTACCTTGTCATATACCCTTAATTAGCTAGTATCTTTTTATATATTCACATCACATTTTTGTAAGGTAGATAAAAGAAATTGCTCTCAAGTGATAGGATTTTTTACTCGCTGTGTTTCAGCTTAAAACATACTTTTTCCCCACAAAAGCTAGTTTTATAAACATTTGCCAAGCTGGCAGCACAGAGAAAATTGCTGACACAACTTAACTGCATCTATAATCGTGCAAATGATATGACTGCATAGGGAGAGAAGAAGATAGAAGCAAAAATTGGGCTATATTTTCAAGTTAAGTCTCAGTGTGAAAAAAAGAGACCAATGCCACTTATTTATAATTGAAATTTTCGGAATATTTTTACTTTGTTGATACTTGGCCAGAGTGCTTAAAATAGAGATATGTGTCTTATGGTATACCAAGTGGAACTGTGTATTATATGCCAGTAGGTTAAACGTCTAATGATTTGAGAAGAGACAGAAAATGCTGTGGTCTGGAAGAATTTACCAAAGCTTCAGGTTCATTCTTTCTTTCTTAATATTGAAGGAATATTATAGTGCCTTTCTCTATGGTGCCAGAGGGCTCATCATAATACCTACAAATTATATGTATTTTTAGGTTATTTGACTATTTTATCTGTTCTGTCATACTTCAGTCTTTAGCATAATATTTAGGAGCATGAACAATTTGTGCAGCTCCAGATATTTATCTGTATCTTTGCAATTTCCCATATTAGAATTATGGTTCTTATGAGTAGCTATTTAAGTCAGGTATTCTTGTTTAGTAAATTACTGCTGCAGTATACAATATTCCTTTCTTTCCCATCAGTGTATCTTTTGTTGGATCTATAGTCCTTATTAGATAAAACAACTGATCTAATCCCAGACTTGCCTATTTCCAGTTACCTGCCAATGTGGCTTTGTCATTTACCACTTCTTAACCTTAGTTTTTAGGTCTCCAGAGTAACTAAATGAAACCCAGTTATCTCTAAACTGATCTAATCTAACCACCAAGGATCAATATGCTGGGTTTCTAAGAGTCTGGTAGTGCTACTATAACTAACCATTTTTGAATACTTAATTGTTTGCCAGGCACTCTTCTTAGCACTTTACTTGTGTGAAGGCCTTTAGTGTTTGTCAAAACTATGAGATGGGTATTGTAATTTTTCATGTTATAGGGGAGGAAAATGAGACACAGAAAGGTTAAGGAACTAGCTGTGGGTAACACAGCTTGGAAGTGGCAGAGCTGGAATTAGAATGCAGAAATCTGGATCCTGAACTTTCTTGCTTAGCAACTGTATCAGGATCCTTGTATCTAGCTTGTAGATAGATACCCTTCTTGTTGGAGTAGCCTTAGATCGGTTGTGAAGTAGACCATGTTACTTCTGCTTCTAAGGGTGTTTCTTTCCTACATCAATCATGTTAAGTGCCTCATGGTACTCCTTGACATCCAGAGCTTGCCACTCTGAAACTTTTCCATGTATGAAAATAGTATGCACTAATTTTGTTTTCAACATTAAGTACTATTTCTTTAGAATTCTGCTTTCTGTTGAAAAACTAATAAGCAAATTCAAAGCAGGGGCAAAGCAACAT
This sequence comes from Oryx dammah, assembly GCF_014754425.2. Lineage (NCBI taxonomy): Eukaryota > Metazoa > Chordata > Mammalia > Artiodactyla > Bovidae > Oryx > Oryx dammah. The sequence continues at coordinate 28,058,099 of NW_024070196.1, read as the reverse complement.
GTTTAATGGCTACATGTGTGATTAAACACTTGATTAACCCACTTCTGGGTTCAACTGATGCACACTGACAAGCTAAAAATTTTTTTTCATGTCCCTTTCTGCTGCCCAATAAAATCAGAAATGGATGCATCTTCTAAAACATCTTGAGTTTTCTTGGGATGTTTTACATCTCATATGGATCTTTGGTACTGCATTGATAGGTACCTTGAAAACAGAAGAATGTGATTTTAAAAATGCATTTCTTAGAATCATAATGAAAAATAAAGCTAAAAATTAAGAAATTTCCATTTTAAGTTATAATATCTTTGTAAAAAGCCAAGATGGAAAACTTTATTAAAGTTATTTTACTGAACTAAGACCGAAGAGGAATTAAAATTTAAGGTACTTTTAGTCCTTGAGCCTTGGTAATTGCAAGCTCACTGAAACACAACATTAATTTAAAAACTCTTGCGAAAGTGTTTGATTTATACTCTTATTGTTTTGCCTAGTTTGTGGTTACATAATACTTTAGAGACAAGTTTGAACTATTTGAACAGGGCTACTCTGAGATCATGTATAAACAATTTATGTGTCATTATACTGTCCACACTATTTTCTCCTTTGCTCTTTATTTTTCCAGAGGATTATAGCAGATGTTTCAGATTTGGTGAGAAAGGTCAGGTTGTTCTCTTCTCTCAATTGCCATTAGGAAGAATTCCAATGAAAATCTATTTGTAATAGTATGCTTAGACACAGTTGCATTTATACACTCGAAAATCAAGTTGACTTTCAGACAGTTATGGATGAAGTCATGGCTGCATTAGTTTAACTGTGAAGAGTAAAAGCTCTTGATCCACAGTAGAAATAAAAATTGAAGTGCTCTTTAGGACCTTGTGCTCAGCTTCGATCTTGGCACTGTCCACACTACTCACATTTCCTATCTACTTGTCTATCCCTCCATTGCACTGGGAGTTCCTCAAGGCCGGCATCGTGTTTACACATGGGAGTATCTGCCTATCTCAGCACAGAAACTACACCCCCACAATGTTCTCATTCAGTGTTTTTTTTTAGGGAATGAATAAATAAGTGGATTAATTTTGTGCCATTTCAATTTATTTCACCAAGTCACATTTATTTTTCTAGCAAACCACAGTTACCACATTATGGATGGGCATTGCAAGATACATTCACAATCTGTTGTGTGTGTGTATGTGTGTAGAAGTAAAGCATAAATATTGAGAATTGAGAAGGATGGTAGTTTTGTAAAGGTATAATATTAAAATATGGCAATTGTAATATAATAATAAAAGTATATGATAGTTTTGGGTGGAGAGAGCAACTATTTAGGTTATAATTTTCTAAGAAATTACAGAAGAAAGACATGATTTTATATGTACTAGTGAAGTCTTAGTTTATTTTTCTGTTCTTTTTTTTTTTAGTGACTTTTGAGTATTTTTACAAATTAGAGAAAAATCAGCCTTTGAGGACCTGTTGTATTTTGGGAGAGGTATAGCTAAGAAATAAATACCAATTAACTCTAAGGATGTGGTTCCAATGGTTCTGTTGTCATAAAGATGCTCAGGAAGAAAATCATCCTCAGTTAGTCAAAGGGCTGATAACTCACTAACAGATTTATAGCTTGGAATTTCTGTGTCTTTGATTTAGCCTGACTTTAACTCAGTTCAGTTCAGTTCAGTTGCTCAGTCATGTCCGAATCTTTGCGACCCCATGAACCACAGCATGCCAGGCTTCCCTGTCCATCACCAACACCCAGAGTTTACCCAAACCCATGTCCATTGAGTCGGTGATGCCATTCAACCATCTCATCCTCTGTTGTCCCCTGCTCCTCCTGCTCTCAATCTTTCCCAGCATCAGAGTCTTTTCAAATGAGTCAGCTCTTTGTATCAAGTGGCCAAAGTATTGGAGTTTCAGCTTCAACATCAGTTCTTCCAATGAATACTAAGGACTGATCTCCTTCAGGATGGACTGGTTGGATCTCCTTGCAGTCCAAGGGACTATCAAGAATCTTCTCCAACACCACAGTTCAAAAGCATCAATTCTTCAGCGCTCAACTTTCTTTATAGTCCAACTCTCACATCCATACATGACTACTGGAAAAACCATAGCCTTGACTAGATGGATCTTTGTTGGCAAAGTAATATCTCTGCTTTTAAATATGCTATCTAGGTTGGTCATAACTTTCCTTCCAAGGAGTAAGCATCTTTTAATTTCATGGCTGCAAGTCTGACACTGTTTCCACTGTTTCCCCATCTATTTCCCATGAAGTGATGGGACCAGATGCCATGATCTTCGTTTTCTGAATGTTGAGCTTTAAGCCAACTTTTTTATCTCCTCTTTCACTTTCATCAAGAGGCTCTTTAGTTCTTCTTCAATTTCTGCCATAAGGGTGGTGTCATCTGCATATCTGAAGTTATTGATATTTCTCCTGGCAATCTTGACTCCAGCTTGTGCTTCCTCCAGCTCAGCATTTCTCATGATATACTCTGCATATAAGTTAAATAAGCAGGGTGACGATATACAGCCTTGAGATTCTCCTTTTCCTATTTGGAACCAGTCTGTTGTTCTATGTCCAGTTCTAACTGTTGCTTCCTGACCTGCATACAGGTTTCTCAAGAGGCAGGTCAGGTGGTCTGGTATTCCCATCTCTTTCAGAATTTTCCACAGTTTATTGTGATCCACACAGTCAAAAGCTTTGGCATAGTCAATAAAGCAGAAATAGATGTTTTTCTGGCATTCTGGCATTCTGGCATTATTGCTTTTTCCATAATCTAGTGGATGTTGGCAATTTGATCTCTGCTTCCTCTGCCTTTTCTAAAACCAGCTTGAACATCTGGAAGTTCACAGTATATGTATTGCTGAAGTCTGGCTTGGAGAATTTTGAGCATTACTTTACTAGCATGTGAGTGAGTGCAATTGTGTGGTAGTTTGAGCATTCTTTGGCATTGCCTTTTTTTGGGGATTGGAATGAAAACTGACCCTTTCCAGTCCTGTGGCCACTGCTGAGTTTTCCAAATTTGCTGACATATTGAGTGCAGTACTTTCACAGCATCGTCTTTCAGGATTTGAAATAGCTCAACTGGAATTCCATCACCTCCACTAGCTAAGCCTAATATCATCATCTTGCACAAGCTTTATACTTTCTACCAGTAAGTCATTTGTTGCAAAGAGAGGCAACAATTTAAACAGCCTACAGAAGATGTTTAGTTTAATGGATAAATTTTTATTTAGTTTTTTATTAATAGAGATAGTCCTTGCTATTATTCAAAATTCAGTGGGAATGACTGCTGATGTGGAACAATGAATGGCATCGTGATTAATGGGAAAAATAATAAATCTTACTGACAATTCCCTAACAATTTTATGACCTTCAGTAATATATTCTATCATTATTTGTATTTGTGTTTAGTTTTTTGTTTTTAAAAAAGAATTATTTTATATTGAAGTATAGTTAATTAATGTTGTGTGAGTTCTAGGTATACAACTGATTCAGATATACATGTACATCTATTCTTTTTTCAAATTCTTATCCCATTTAGTTTATTACAGAATATTTTAATTGAATTTAGTTTTGAATCTTACCTTTCTCCACTACTAAGCAATGAACTCTTTGAAGGAAGAATCTTTATCTCACTATCAGTAGTACTTAGCACAGTGCCTGATTGATTGAAAGGATGCTTGAGGTAAGGTAGGATAAGAGTATAGTTCCTACTGACAAACTGCTTGAAATTAAACTTGACTTTTGTCTAACACAATCATCTCTGATCATCTGATTTTGGGTACTTCAGTATGCTGGGCTGGCAGTGATCAAGGCTGCACTCTGTGATGCATTTCAGATCTTGTCAGGTCATCTTAAGGTGAGATCTATAAAAATTAAGGAGTTCTTAAAACCTGAAATAGTTCAGACAAACCATGGATCACTGATTCTTGGTTACTTCCATAGAAATTCATTGTGAGGGGTTTTGCCAAGTAAAATGGCATGTGTTACTCTTCTTTTATCTTAATCAATATCATGGTAAATTCTAATTCACAGATCACAGCTCCACATCTACTTGCCTTCATGCAGGTGAATTCTGCAAGTATTATGTTAGCTCAATGATTATAAAATAACCACTGAGAATGATTGAAATTACAACACAGACATCTCAGCCATTATCACCTGACTGTTTTTAGTAGATAACCTAACCTTATTTATCTGATAAAGGGCAACCTGGATTCCATGCATTTTGAAAAATATTTTATTGGAGTATAGTTGATTTACCATATTGTGTTAGTTTCAGGTGCAGAACAAGGTAAATTAGTTATATATATATATGTGTGTGTGTGTGTGTGTGTGTGTGTGTGTGTGTGTGTGTGTGAAATAGCAACCCACTCCAGTATTCTTGCCTGGACTATCCCATAGACAGAGGATCCTGGCAGGCTACAGTCCATGGGGTTGCAAAGAGTCGGATACGAATGAGTGACTTCTCTTTCTTTCTTTTATATGTATATCTATATCCACTCTTTTAGATTCTTATCCCATGCATTTTTTTTTTTCTGAGGAAAAATATTCATGCAGAAGTAGGTCTCAGAGGACTTCTATCACTAAAACTTTTAATAGAAATGACCCCCAATCAGGGCTTTGGACAGTAATTCTGTATGAGATGATTATATCTCTGTGGTTTCTCAGCACCACTCCTGTCATAATTTTCTCTGTCTGCACTAGCCTGGCTCAGATTTTGAACATACATTTTTCAGGATTTCTTGCCAGCTGGTTTGCTGCTATGTCTATCATAGGGGATATTGTTAGAAAATCAAAAGGCTAGAAATTGGAAAAAACTTCCTCTTTTGGGCTTCAATGACATTGCAATTATTGGCAGTACCTGGAATTTTCTGGGAGTTTCTGCAGCAACAGTAATAGTGGAGTGATTCTGGACTCCAGAGTAGTAACTTGTATAAGGGAAAAAAAAAAAAAACTTTTCAGTAATTCCTACCCAGGTCCAGGTAGCTCATAGTTGACAGATCTTGAACTGACTACAATAGAATCTCCAAAGTGGAATAGTAGGTGCAGACTAGTGGGTTCTAGCCTAGAAGTTTTAGCAGTCTTTGTCTAAAACTAGTCAAGGCTATGGTTTTTCTAGTAGTCATGCATGGATATGAGAGTTGGACTGTAAGGAAAGCTGAGTGCTGAAGAATTGATGATTTTGAACTATGGTGTTGGAGAAGACTCTTGAGAATTCCTTGAACTGTAAGGAGATCAAAGCAGTCAATCCTAAAGGAAATCAGTCCTGATTATTCATTGGAAGGACTGATGTTGAAGCCGAAACTCCAATACTTTGGCCACTTGATGTGAAGAATTGACTTATTTGAAAAAACCCTGATGCTGGGAAAGATTGAAGGCAGGAGGAGAAGGGGATGAAAGAGGATGAGATGGTTGGATGGCATCACTGACTCAATGGACATGAGTTTGAGTAAACTCCCACAGTTGGTGATGGACAGGGAGGCCTGGCATGTTGCAGTCCACGGGGTTGCAAAGAGTCAGACGTAACTGAGTGACTGAACTGAACTGAGCTGATTTCAACTCCCCTTCTGCTTTTTTTCCATCTACTTTCCAATATAACTCCTTCCCTATATTAACGTCCCTCTATGTGCTATACCTTGCTTGCATTATGGTTTTTTTTTTTTTTTTGAGCAGACTCTGTCCTTTTAGATATCTTTAGATATCTAGTCACTGAACAAAAAGTTACCCAATACCACTGTGTACAATATGCACAAAGACATATGTATAAGTGTGGCTAAATTTCTGTTTTGTTTTTGAGAATGAATCTCCAAATAAGCTATTGAGTCATACATACAGTAAATATAAAACCCAGATTCAATTACAGTATTTCTTGGTTCTCTCAATGATAATGCTTAACTTTCATCACTGTGTTGTGAGCCTCAGGGAATGGGAACTGTGTTTTTGTATTTCCAGAAATTAACTTAGTGGCACAGGGTCACTTAGAGACCCTTTTCCCTCCTGATCCATTCTCAGACTATAGCCAGTGTGCTATATCTACTAAATCTCCTTTTTACTACATAAAATCACTGTGTCTCTTCACTGACCTTAGAATAAAATCCAAGTTTTTTAGTGTGGCTTGCCTGGATCATTAATTTTTGTGCATTGTTTACCTTTCTACCTTTATCTCTTGCCTCTTGATTAGACTTTTCAAACATTTTGTTCTACTGTGACTGAACAATTTGAAGGCCAGTGATATTTGCTTATAGAACTTTCAAGGGACTAGGGAAACATATTCTTGGAGGGCACAGACCAAACCTTGTGCACACCAGGACCCAGAAGAAAGGGCAGTGACCCCATAAGAGAATGAACCAGACTTGCCTGTTAGTTTCCCGGAGTCTCCGGCAGAGGCACAGGTTGAAAGTAAAGTCTGATTCTGTAAAGAACAATATGGCATAGGAACCTGGAATGTTAGGTCCATGAACCAAGGTAAACTGGAAGTCCTCAAACAGGAGATGGCAAGAGTGAACATCAACATTTTAAGAATCAGTGAACTAAAATGGACCGGAATGGGCGAATTTAATTCTGATGACCACTTATCTACTACAGTGAGCCATAGTGTTCAACATCATGCTTATTTAACTTATAGCGGAGTACATCATTCAGGATGCCAGACTGGATGAAGCACAAATTAGAATCAAGACTGCAGGGAGAACTATCAATAAACTTAGATATGCAGATGACACTACCCTTATGGCAGAAAGTGAAGAGGAACTAAAGAGCCTCTTGATGAAAGTGAAAGAGGAGAGTGAAATAGTTGGCTTAAAACTCAACATTCAAAAAACTAAGATCATGGCATCCGATCCCATTACGTCATGGCAAATCGATGGGGAAACAGTGGAAACAGTGACAGACTTTATTTTCTTGGGCTCGAAAATCACTGCAGATGGTGACTGCAGCTATGAAATTAAAAGCTGCTTGCTCCTTGGAAGAAAAGCTATGACAAACCTAGATAGCATATTAAAAAGCAGAGACATTACTTTGCCAGCAAAGTTCTGTCTAGTAAAAGCTATGATTTTTTCAGTAGTTATGTAGGGATATGAGAGTGGATCATAAAGAAAGGTCAGCATGGAAGAATTGCTGCTTTTGAACCATGGTATTGCAGAAGACTCTTGAGAGTCCCTTGAATCACAAGGAGATCAAATCAATCAATCCTATGAAATCAGTCCTGAATATTTATTGGAAGGACTGATGCTGAAGCTGAAGCTCCAATACTTTTCCCACCTGGTGTAAAGAGCTGACTCATTGGAAAAGACCCTGATGCTGGAAAGATTGAAGGCAGGAGACAAGGACCAAAGAAGATGAGATGATTTGATGGCATCACCGACTTGATGGACATGAATTTGAGCAAGCTCCGGGAGTTGGTGATGGACAGGGAAGTCTGACGTGCTGCATTCCATGGTGTCACAAAGAGTTGGAAACAACTGAGTGACTGAACTGAACTGGATTGAACAACTTACAGTTCTGCCAAAGGTCCACACTGTTTCTTACCTCTGGGCACTGCCATATAGATGACCCTTTAAATATGAGCATTGTCTTCTCTTATTTCACTCCTATTTTCCAATGTATTTTCTCTAAGTATGCCTCAGTTTTCAGCTTTTTAATTGTTGTTTCTTCTTCATACTTTCCCAAGTCCTCCAGTCTGGCTTAGAAACCTTTTTAAATACTCCCAGTGCATTCTTCTTCTCAGTTATTATAGTGTTTAACATACTGCTTTGCAATTTCCTGCTTAATTACATCACAGCATGTTCAATAGGACTTTTTGTTATGCAGGGATATCAGATAAATTCTTAAGTTGAAGAAGATCAGTACACCTGCATTCTAAAGATACCAGAAATCTGTTTCCAACCTTATCATGCTTTTCAAACTTTCCTGTAATCTCACTATCAACCCTACAAACATTTAACCAACCTACATAGAGAGGAGTCTAGACATACAGAGGAACTGGTTGCAAAGAAAGTCAACGAGGGATAATACGACATAGACCCCAACGAATTACTTTGGATTTTTATTTCTTATTTGGGAAAGAGGTAAAAGAGCACTCTCTCTCTCTTTTTCTTTTTTGGCCAATTAAGAAAGTGTGATGTTTGAGTTTATGTGTCAACTTGGCTGGCCACAGCGCCCAGATATGTTGTCAAACATTATTATACATATTTTTGTGAGTTTTTTTTTTTTTTTGATGAGATTAGCATTTAAATGGGTGGGTCTTGAGTAAACCAAATTGTCCTCTGTAATGTGAGTGAGTCTTACTAAATAAGTTGAAGGGCTGAATAGAAAGATAGACTGACCTTCTCCCAGCAAGAGGGAATTCTGCCAGCAGACAGCTTTCAGACTTGAACTGCAGCAATGGCCTTCCTGGGTCTCTAGCCTATTGACCTGTGGACCAGAACTGTAGCATCAGCATTCCTGGGTCTCCAGACTGGCAATCCACACTGCAGATTTTGGACTTGCTGGTGTTACCATCAGAGAAGGCAATGGCAACCCACTCCAGTACTCTTGCCTGGAAAATCCCATGGATAGAGGAGCCTGGTAGGCTGCAGTCCATGGGGTCATGAAGAGTTGGACATAACTGAACGACTTCACTTTTCACTTTCATGCATTGGAGAAGGAAATGGCAACCCACTCCAGTGTTCTTGCCTGGAGAATCCCAGGGATGAGGGAGCCTGGTGGGCTCTCTATGGGGTCACACAGAGTTGGACATGACTGAAGAAACTTAGCAGCAGCAGCAGGTGATACCATGCAGAGGCCTGTGGGGCTCCTGGGCACAAGGCCTTTCTGTATCCCCTATTTCTTTAATTATGGGAAACAGCCTTTATTCAGCCTCCATGACCTTTCCAGAGCTCCAATGGGTGGATTCATGAAGTTGTTGATTAGAGAAGGGAGGGGATGTGAAACTAGGGACAAATAGTCAAGAGCAGCCTTCGGGCAAGGTCCTGTTTCCCCATGAACAAATACAGGCAACAATATATTTGAGCTATTTTGCAGATACTGAAATGCCCTCCAGGTGGGAGAAATTAATGATTAACAATGGTGTGCTGCCCACCAAGTACATAGACCACCCCATACCAGTTGGACCAGAAGGTTGATGATGCTGATACCTACTTATCTTACCACCAACCCATCAGAAGAATGTCCACAAACTGATCCTCTTTGAACTATTACTGTAAATCTCACTATTTTCTGCAAGTTTGGTCACACGATTTTGAGGGCATTAGCCCGCTGTGGCCCCCTTTGTCTGTAAAAGCAATAAAGCTACACTTTTCTACCTCACCTAAAACTCTGTCTCCAAGATTCAAGTCGACACTGGTGTACAGAGGAGCTGAGCTTTTGGCATCACCAACCTCCTTAATCACATGAAGCAATTACTTAAAATAGGTACATATAGATATGTGTGTGTGGTGTTGTTGTACAGTTGCTAAGTCGTGTCCAACTCTTTGTGATCCCATGGACTGCAGCATGCCAGACTTCCCTGTTCTTTACTATCTCTTGGGGTTTGCATAATCTCATGTTCATTGAGGCAGTAATGCCATTCAACCTTCTCATCTTCTGTCTCCCCCTTCTCTTCTTGCCCTAAATCTTTCCCAGCATCAGGGTCTTTTACAGTGAGTCGGCTCTTTGCATCAGGCAGTCAAAGTATTGGAGCTTCAGCTTCAACATCAGTCCTTCCAATGAATATTTAGGGTTGATTTCCTTTAGGATTGATTGGTTTGATCTCCTTACTGTCCAAGGGTCTCTCAAGAGTCTTCTCCAGCACCACAGTTCAAAAGCACCAATTCTTTAGCATTCAGTCTTCTTTATGGTCCAACTTTCACATCCATACATGACTACTGGAAAAACCATATTTTTGATGATACAGACCTCTGTCAGGAAAGTGATGCTTCTTCTCTTTAATATGCTTTCTAGATTTGTCAGTTTTTCTTCCAAGGAGTGAGCGTCTTCTCATTTCATGGCTACTGTCACCATCCAAAGTGATTTTGGAGCCCAAGAAATCAAAGTCTGTCACTGTTTCCACTTTTCCCCCATCTATTTGCTGTGAAGTGATGGGACTGGATGTAATGATCTTAACTGTTTGAATTTTGAGTTTTAAGCCAGCTTTTGTACTCTTCTTTCACTCTTTCACTCTTATCAAAGAGGTTCTTTAGTTCTTCGCTTTCTGCCATTAGAGTGGTATTATTTGCATATCTGAGGTTGCTGATATTTCTTCTGGCAATCTTGGTTCCAGCTTGTGATTTATTCACCTGTCATTTCACATGATGTACTCTGCATATAATTTAAATAAGCAGAGTGACGATATACAGCCTTGATGTATTCCTTTCCCAGTTTTGAGCTAGTCCTTTGTTCCATGGCTAATTCTAACTGTTGCTTCTCTACCTGCATGCAGATTTCTGAGGAGACAGGTAAGGTAGTCTGGTATTCCCATCTCTTTAAGAATTTTCCACATTTTGTTGTGATCCATACAATCAAAGGCTTTAGCGTAGTCAGTGAAGCAGAAGTAGATGTGTGTGTGTATGTATGTCATAATCAGCTATTGACTCTATTTCTGTGGAGAATCTTGATTAATACTATGGTATATCAAGGGCTTGCATGTATCTGTCAGCATAGGAGACAGATATTTCATTCATTGTTCAAGTGTTTGCTGTGCTTCACCCCAAAAGTAACAGAGTAGAGCACAGTGAGAGAGTCATTACCCAGAGATGTCCCATGGTTCCTGGAGATTAAGGCCATTACTGAACAAAAGACCAACACCTACTGACTTCCTGGAGCATTCCAAAGGCAGTGTGTTTTTTGGCTGGGGTAGCCTGCTGTGACAAGAGGAGGAGACAGGGCAGCAGTCCTGCAGTGTGAAGCCCCTCCATTTAGTATGGCGAGTATGTATGGGGTTCCTGTGACCATGTAGACACTATGGAAAAGAACCAGGTTCAAGAACTGCTTGAAAGTACCCTTCTCAAGGCATTATTCTAATGGAATAAGAAGATCCAGATAGTAAGAAGTAATGTGATAAACTGTCAGGACACAGATCCTCACTCAACCTACACTTGTACATCCCTAAATGCCTGTTACACAGGATTCCTGCCACACAGAGGTAGATCATAACAGTGTCACCTAAAATATTTATTTATTTTTCTCTCTTTTTATTTTTCAAACTGAATGTATCAGAAGGACCATGATGAGAAGGAGGAAGAAAACACCCTCAACCCCCACCTTCAACTTTGGCTAGTGATGGTAGATCAGGCTTGTCCAGCAGTGTGATAGTAGGACAGCTGTTTTGTGTTAGATACCATGAGGTTAGCCAACTGTGAAGTGCAGGGGCACAGCACACACAAGACTTCTCATCTCTTAAAATGTAACCAGTTTTAAACTTAAGGGTTTACTCAAACCACTCTCAATGTCAGAAATATGTTAGAAGGACTCAGAACTCACTGAAAGACATTAGGAGTCACAGTTACAGCTTTTGTCCAGCTAAAGAATACTGATTAGAATCAGCAAAGAGAACAAGTGCCTCAAGAAGAGGAAATGTACCAAAAGTGGAGATTCTGCCTTTCCCCATCGAGTTAGGACAACATTATTCACTTGGCATTGATGTGTGACAGTAGGTGTGGAGTACTGCCAACCAGGGAATCTCACCTGAGCTATGCTTAGAATTTTAATTGGTGCTCCTTTGTTGACTTGTGCACAGGGCTAAATGTACGTGCCATTACCTCTTGAGGTAGAGTGGATACTAGGTGGCCCAAAGCCCCCATCATAAATCACTTGTTCGTCTGCTGGCCAAAGCCTCCAGGTAAATAAAGATAGTCTTTTGAGAGATTATCTCTCAGATGAGACAAAGGCAAGACCTCTCTCTTAGGGTAAGATTATATTCTTTACTACACAGATGTGAATTTTGATATAAGAGTTTCTGGTTGGTGAATGGGGTGTGTAGATAGAACATGTTTGAATAAAGGCCTTCCTGGAAAGCGGTTTTTACATCTATTGAATTTAGAATTAAGACATACATGCATAACTGGATTATTCTCAATTAGAAATGAGCTCTGTGAAAACAGGGATGATCTTTCCTGTCTCTACAGCTCAGTACAGATACTATTAGTATAGGCTATGAAGAAATATTTGTCTAGTGAATGAATAAAAGAGGCTTCCATAGCTATTCAGATGGTAAAGAATCTGCCTGCAATGTGGGAGACCTGGGTTCAAGATCTCCTGGAGAAGAGAATGGCTACCCACTCCAGTAGTCTTGGGATTTCCCTAGTGGGAATGAATAAAGACCTATCATAAAACACTAGGTAGACCATCACTGCAGAGCTATTCTGGTATGACATAGGTACTCCTGATGATCAGGATAAATTTATAAATGGTCAGAGCCTCAGTGACAAAGTCATTGCCTTCAGTCTAAATAGGAAAAAGAGAAGGAAGACTATGGTGTTCCAAGCATTACCTTATTAGCCTTCTAGAGGTAGCAAAAATATCTAGGAATTACTGCAGAGTTGCAGCAATTGCTTGTAAGTTTCAAGTGCAGTTTTGTTTCTTCTTTTTGCTTAAAATAATTTATGATCTGAGCCAAGCAGTTAATAACATAGGATTTATGTTCTGAAAGCTTCAAAAGACAGGTTATGATGCTCTGGAAGGATTCTTTCAGGACAGCTTTAAGCCAGTATATGTGTGGTATGGCATGACAGATATCTTCCAAAGTACACAGAGTTCACCATTAGTTGCAATACTGACATATGGTAATATTGTGTGTGAAGTTTTAAGAAAAATGATATTTTATGACTAAAATTCATGAATAATGCCTTTTCTTTTAAATAAACTTTTGATTTTAGAATAGTTTTATGTTTATAGAAAAGTTGTGAAGATTGTACAAAGAATTCCCATATACCTTGCATCATTTTCCCTTATTATTATGATCTTAGATTAATATGGCACACTCCTCACAATTAATATGTCAATATTGATATGTTAGTATTAATGAAAGTTTATACTTTATTCAGATTTTCTTGGTTTTTATCTAATATTCATTTTTAGTTTCAGAATCCCACATTACATTTAATCATCATGTCTATTAAGGCTCCTCTTGGCTGTGACAGTTTCTCAGACTTTCTTTTCTCCCCCTTGCCTTTTTTTTTTTAATAGTCTTGACAGTATGGGCCAATTATTTTATAGAATATCTCTCATCAAAAAAACAAAAAACACCATTTTTCTGATGTTTTCTCATGATTAAACTAGGGATAGACATTTTTTGGGAGAAAGACCACAGAGCTTAAGTGTGATTTTCATCACATCACAAAAAGGGTGCATGCTATCTGCATAACTTATCACTGTTAACTTTTTTGACCTTGAACACTGACTTACAATGAGGATGGAAAGAAAGTCACTGTGTGCAGTGCACACTCAAGGAGTGACTTGTTTTTCACCTCTTAGAAGGTGGATTATCTACATAAATAATTTGGGATTTTTCTAGATGAGATACTTGTCTATATTCTTCCTTGTATTTAGTCATTTTTTAAAAAGTACTTATTGAATTGGTTACAATATTGCATCTGTTTTATGTTTTGTTTTTGTTTGGCCCTGAGGTAGATGAGATCTTAGCTCCCTGACTAGGGATTAAAACCTGCACCCTCTGCATTGGAAGGCCAAGTCTTAACCCCTGGACCAGCAGGGAAGTCCCTCAATTATTTATTAGTATCAGTATAAACTCATGGATATTTTATTACACATTAAGTTATAATCCAATCCTACTTTATTATTTTGCTTTAATTGTTTTATATTTGGAAATTGCAACCTCTTTCAGTTGCTTTCCATGTCCATTTGACATCTTTAACATGATGATTTTTGTTGTTGAGCACTTCCTGAACTTTTGGCACTACAAGAAATTCCATGGTCATCTTATATATTTATTGTGCCAGCTCTGGAGCTACAGGAAGCCCTGGTGGTTTATTGGAGAGTAGTAGTAGAAACCAAATCCTTTGTGCTGTATGTTATTTTAATCTAATTTTTTAGTTCAAGGAAATATACACAGATATGCAATAACCTCTTTATATATACATATCTATAAATATTTCTTTGTGTATCCAACTTTTATTCATATTAGGCCAAAGATGAGTTTGTCATATATTCAACACTAATCAATCTATTACATGTTTTGCTCAAGCCTTCTCTCCTTGCTTATAAACTCCCACTCCAAACTGAGAAACATGACTTACCTTCTGCCATCTATTTACTTAATTGTCAAATTCCAGTACTGTGGTTTTGGAATTGCTAATCATACCCTCATGGAAACAACTGTGTTTATTAGATTATAGGACTTGGATAGATACTCGTTATGCCTATTTTCTTATAATTGCTACACTTCTACAAAGTTACAAAGGTCAGCATGTTTTCCCTCAACCTCTTTAGTGAGATTAATTCATACATGTGTGATAGGATTAGATTTGTTAGGCAGTTAGAGTAGGGAAGAAGGAGTCCAAAATGGCAGCCAGAGGAGGTGGCTAGAAGAACCACATAGACAGCAAACAAAGAAAAGAAAAAGCCCTAGAATAAGGAAAACCATGTATCAGAAGTGAAGACTTCTAGCCGGAAAATGCACCCAACATAGCCCTTCCCCTGATTGGTCTCAAGCTCATGCCTCATTTGCATTGGATGCAACCAGTCAGGTCCCATGGATTGCCCAGGGGAGAGAACAAAAGATGTAAAAAGGGAAACTTAAAACTGGATGGGACCACTCATGCTGGTGTTGGTCTGCTCTCACCTCTGGAGAATAAACTGCTTACTGCTTGCTCAATAAACCTTGCCTGCCTGAGCTGTTCTGGTCTGCCATTTCAATTATTTGCTACAGCAGGACAAGAACCAAGGGAGAGAAAACTGGCCTAACAGATCCTTTTGTTATAGTTCATCCTGGAATACTAGGAACTGCTAAATGAGTTTGCCTATGTTGTATACATAACATGGTACTATTTGTGCTGTAAATTTCTAAGGGTTTTACAAATGCATAGTATCATATAACCAATATTACAATATAATAAAGAATAGTTTTACTCCCCCACCACCCCCTGCCAAATCCCATGTGCTTCACTTACTGAATATTCCTCTTCCCCCACTCTTATTTCATCTATGTTTAAGCCATTTCTGTTTTATTTTTCCATAATGCCATATAAATGGGATTATATAGTTTGTAGTCTATTCAGACTTGCTGCTTCTACCTAGAAATATATATTTAAGGGCTGTTGTTCAAATGCTCAATCGTGTCCAACTCTTTGCAGCCACATGGACTGCAGCATGTCAGGCTTCCGTGTCCTTCACCATCTCCTGAAGCATGCTCAAATTCATGTCCCTTGAGTCGGTGATGCCATCCAACCATTTCATCCTCTGTTGTCCTGTTGTCTTGCTTTCAATCTTTTCCAGCATTAGAGTCTCTTCTAATGAGTTGACTCTTTGTATCAGGTGGCCAAAGTATTGGAGCTTCAGCTTCAGCATCAGTCCTTCCAATGAATATTCAGAGTTGATTTCCTTTAGGATTGACTGGTTGGATCTCCTTACTATCCAAGGGACTCTTGAGAGTCTTCTCCAACACCACAGTTCAAAAGCATCAGTCCTTCAGCACTCAGCCTTCTTATTGTCCAACTCTCATATCTATACATGACTACTGGAAAAACCAGAGGTTTGACTAGATGGAGCTTTGTTGGCAAAGTAATGTCTCTGCTTTTTAATATGCTATCTAGGTTTGTCATAGCTCTTCTTCCAAGGAACAAGCGTCATTTAGTTTCACGGCTGCAGTCACCATCTGCAGTGATTTTGGAGCCCAAGAAAATAAAGTCTGTCACTGTTTTCAATGTTTCCCCATCTATGTGCTATGAAGTGATGGGACTGGATGCTGTGATCTTTGAAAGTTGAGGTTTTTTTTACCCTTCAATTTATTTTTCTTTAGTTAGTTGATTTATTTTAATTGGAGGCTAATTACTTTACAATATTGTGGTGTTTTTCCCCATATATCAACATGAATCAGCCACAGGTGTACATGTGTCCCCCATCCTGAACCCCCTCCCACCTCCCTCCCCACCCTATCTCTCTGGGTTGTCCCAGAGCACCAGCTTTGAGTGCCCTGCTTCATGCATCAAACTTTCACTGGTAATTTATTTTATATATGGTAATATACATGTTTCAATGCTATTCTCTCAAATCATCCCACTCTCACCTTCTCCCACATAGTCCAAAAGACTGTTCTTTACATCTTGCTGTCTCGCTTATAGGATCGTCATTACCATCTGTCTAAATTCCATATATATGCGTTAATATCACTGTAGATGGTGATTGCAGCCATGAAATTAAAAGATGCTTACTCCTTGGAAGGAAAGTTATGACCAACCTAGACAGCATATTCAAAAGCAGAGACATTACTTTGCCAATAAAGGTCCATCTAGTCAAGGCTATGGTTTTTCCAGTGGTCATGTGTGGATGTGAGAGTTGGACTGTGAAGAAAGCTGAGCACTGAAGAATTGATGCTTTTGAACTGTGGTGTTGGAGAAGACTCTTAAAAGTTCTTTGGACTGCAAGGAGATCCAACCAGTCCATCCTAAAGGAGATCAGTCCTGGGTGTTCATTGGAAGGACTGATGATAAAGCTGAAACTCCAATACTTTGGTCACCTCATGCGAAGGGTTGACTCATTGGAAAAGACTCTGATGCTGGGAAGAATTGGGGGCAGGAGGAGAAGGGGACAACAGAGGATGAGATGGCTGGATGGCATCACTGACTCAGTGGATATGGATTTGGGTGAACTCTGGGAGCTGGTGATGGACAGGGAGGCCTGGTGTGCTGCAATTCATGGGGTCGCAAAGAGTCGGACATTACTGAGTGACTGAACTGAACTGATACTATATTGGTGTTTCTCTTTCTGACTTACTTCACTCAGTATAATAGGTGGCAGTTTCAGCCACCTCATTAGAACTGACTCAAATGTGTTCTTTTTTTGTAGCTGAGTAATTTTCCATTGTGAATATGTACCACAACTTCCTTATCCATTCATCTGCTGATGGACATAGGTTGTTTCCATGTCCTGGCTATTGTAAACAGTGCTGCAATGAGCACTGTATTTCTTTCAGTTCTGGTTTCCTCAGTTTGTATGCTCAGCAGTGGGATTGCTGAGTCATAGGGCAGTTCCATTTCCAGTTTTTTAAGGTTTAATCTCCACACTGTTCTCCATAGTGGCTGCACTAGTTTGCATTCCCACCAACAGTGTAGGAGGGTTCCTTTTTCTTCACACTCTCTCTAGCTTTTATTGTTTGTAGATTTTTTGATAGCAGCCATTCAGACCTGCATGAGATGGTACCTCATTGTGGTTTTGATTTGCATTTCTCTGATAATGAGTGATCTTGAGCATCTTTTCATATTTTTGTTAGCCATCTGTATGTCCTTGGAGAAATGTCTGTTTAGTTCTTTGGTCCACTTTTTGATTGGGTTGTTTACTTTTCTGGCATTGAGCTGCATGACCTGCTTGTATATTTTGGAGATTAATTCTTTGTCAATTGTTTCATTTGCTATTATTTTTCTTCCATTCTGAAGGCTGCCTTTTCATCTTGCTTATAGTTTCCTTTGTTGTGCAAAAGCTTTTGTGTTTAATTAGGTCCCATTTGTGTATTTTTGTTTTTATTTCCATTACTCTGAGAGGTGGGTCATAGAAGATCTTGCTGTGATTTATGTAAGAGAGTGTTATGCCTATGTTTTCCTCTAAGAGTTTAATATTTTCTGGCCTTACATTTAGATCTTTTACCCATTTTAATTTTATTTTGTGTACTATGTTAGAAAGTATCTAGTTTCATTCTTTTACACGTGGTTGACCAGTTTTCCCAGCTCTCATATCTATACATGACTTACTTGTTAAACAGATTGTCTTTTCTCCATTGTATATTTTTGCCTCCTTTGTCAATGATAAGGTGTCCATAGGTGCATAGATTTATCTCTGGGTTTTCTGATTTGTTCCATTGATTGATATTTCAGTCTTTGTACCAGTACCATATTGTCCTGATGACTGTAGCTTTGTAGTATAGTTTGAAGTCAGGAAGGTTGATTCCTCCAGTTCCATTCTTTCTCTAGATTGCTTTAGCTATTTGAGACTTTTTGTGTTTCCATAGAAATTGTGAAATTATTTGTTCTAGTTCTGTGAAAAATATTGCTGGTAACTTGATAGGGATTGCATTGAATCTATAGATTGCTTTGGGTGGTATACTCATTTTCACTATATTGATTCTTCCAATCTATGAACATGGTATATTTCTCCATCTATTTGTATCCTCTTTGATTTCTTTCATCAGCGTTTTGTAATTTTATATACACAGATATTTTGTTTCTTTAGGTAAATTTATTCCTCAGTATTTTATTCTTTTCATTGCAATGGTGAATTGGATTGTTTCCTTAATTTCTCTTTCCATTTTTTCATTGTTAGTGTATAGAAATGCAGAGAACTTCTGTGTATTAATTTTATATCCTGCAACTTGACTATATTCGTTAATTAGCTCTAGTAATATTCTGGTGGTGTCTTTTGGGTTTTCTATGTAGAGGATCATGTCATCTGCAAACAGTGAGAGTTTTACTTCTTTTCCAATCTGATTTCCTTTTATTTCTTTTTCTTCTCTGATTGCTATGGCTAGGACTTCCAAAACTGTGTTGAATAGTAGTGGTGAGAGTGGGCACCCTTGTCTTGTTCCTGATTTTAGAGGAAATGCTTTGAATTGTTTGCCATTGAGGATAATGTTTGTTGTGGGTTTGTCATATATGGCTTTTATTACATTGAGGTATGTTTCTTTCATGCCTGCTCTGGAGAGTTTTTTTTTTTTTGGTCATAAATGGGTATTGAATTTTGTCAAAGGCTTTCTCTGCGTCTATTCAGATAATCATATGGCTTTTATCTATCAATTTGTTAATATGGTGTATCACACTGATTTGTGAACATTGAAGAATACTTGTATCCCTGAGATAAAGCCCACTTGATCATGATGTATGATCTTTTTAAGATGTTGTTGGATTCTGTTTGCTAGAATTTTGTTAAGGATTTTTGCATCTATGTTTATCAGTGATATTTGCCTGTAGTTTTCTTTCTTTTTTTTTTTTGTGGCATCTTTTTCTGATTTTGGTATTAGGATGATGGTGGCCTAATAGAGTGAGTCTGGGGGTTTACCTTCCTCTGCAATTCTCTGCAAGAGTTTAAGTATGATAGGTGTTAGCTTATCTCTAAATTTTTGATAGAATTCACCTGTGAAGCTATCTGGTCCTGGGTTTTTGTTTGTTGGAAGATTTTTGATTAAACTTTAGATTTCTGTGCTTGTGATGGGTCTGTTAAGATTTTTGTTTCTTCCTGGTTCAGTTTTGGAAGGTTATATTTTTCTAAGAATTTTTTCATTCCTTCCAAGTTGTCAATTTTATTGGAATATAATTGCTGATATTTGATTCTTATGATCCTTTGTATTTCTGTCTTATCTGTTGTGATTTCTCTATTTTAATTTCTAATGTTACTGATTTGATTCTTCTCCCTTTTTTTCTTGATGAGTCTGCCTAATAGTTTGTCTATTTTATTTATGTTCTCAAAGAACCAGCTTTCAGTTTTGTTGATTTTTGCTATATTCTAATTCATTTCTTTTTCACTTATTTCTGTTCTGATTTTTATGATTTCTTTCCTTCTATTAACTTTGGGTTCTTCTGTTCTTTTTCTAATTGCTTTAGGTGTAAAGTTAGGTTTATTTGATGTTTCTCTAGTTTCTTTAGATAGGCTTATATTGCTATGACCTTCCCTCTTAGCACTGCTTTTACTGAATCCCATTGGTTTGGGGCTGTAGTGTTTTCATTTTCATTTGTTTCTATGCATATTTTGATTTCCTTTTTGATTTCTTCCATGATCTGTTGGTTATTCAGGAGCGAGTTACCTCCCATATGTGTGTATTTTTAATAGTTTTTCTTCCTGCAGTTGACTTTTAATCTTACCACATTGTGATCAGAAAGATGCTTGGAATGATTTCAGCTTTTTTAAATTTACCAAGGCTAGACTTATGACTCAGGATGTGATCTATTCTGGGAAATGTTCTGTGTGCACTTGAGAAAAAGGTGAAATCCATTGTTTCAGGGTAAAATGCCCTAAGGATATCAATTAGGTCTAACTGGTTTATTGCATCATTTAAAGCTTGTGTTTTTTTGCTACTTTTTTGTTTAGTTGATCTATCCATAGGTGTGAGAGGGGTATTAAAGTCCCCCACTATTATTGTGTTACTGCTAATTTCCTGTTCCATATTTGTTAGCATTTACCTTATGTATTGAGGTGCTCCTATTTTGGGTGCATACATATTTATAATTGTTATATCTTCTTCTTGGATTGATCCTTTGATCATTATGTAGTGTCCTTCTTTGTCTCTTATCACGGTCTTTATTTCAAAGTCTATTTTATCTGATATGAGTATTGCTACTTCTGCTTTCTTATGGTCATTTGCATGAAATATCTTTTTCCAGCCCCCCACTTTCAGTCTTTATGTGTCCCTAGGTTTTAGGTGGGTCTCTTGTAGACAGCATATACATGGGTCTTGTTTTTGTATCCATTTGACCAGTCTTTGTCTTTTGGTTGGAACATTTGACCCATTTACATTTGAGGCAATTATTGATAAGTATAATCCTATTACCATTTACTTTGTTGTTTTGGCTTTGTTTTTATAAACCTTTTCTGTTTCCTATCTAGAGAAGCTCCTTTAGCATTTGTTGAAGAGCTGGTTTGTTAGTGTTGAATTCTCTCAGCTTTTGTTTGTCTGTAAAGCTTTTGACTTCTCCTTCATATCTGAATGAGATCCTTGCTGGCTAGAGTAATCTTAGTTGTAGGTTTTTCTCTTTCATTACTGTAAGTATGTCCTGCCCTTCCCTTATAGCCTGAAGAGTTTCTATTGAAAGATCAGCTGTTATCCTTATGGGGATCCCCTTGTGTTATTTGTTGCTTTTCCCTTGCTGCTTTTGACATTTTTGTGTGTGTGTGTTTGATCTTTGTTAGTTTGATTAATATGTGTCTTGGGGTGTTTTGCCTTGGGTTTATTCTGTTTGGGACTCTCTGGGTTTCTTAGACTTGGGTGGCTATTTCTTCCTCATTTTATGGAAGTTTTTGACTATTATCTCCTTAAGTATTTTCTCGTGACTTTTCTTTTTGTCTTCTTCTTCTGGCACATCTATGATAGAAATGTTGGGGTGTTTGACATTGTCCCAAAGGTCTCTGAGGTTGTCCTCCTTTCTTTTAATTCTTTTTTCCTGTCTGCTTCATATATTTTCATTCTATCTTCCACCTACTTATCCTATCTTCTGCCTCAGTTATTCTACTGTTGGTTCCCTCCAGAGTGCTTTTAATCTCAGTTATTTCACTGTTTGTTATCGATTGACTTTTCTTTATTTCTTCTAGGTCTTTGTTAAACATTTCTTGCATTGCCTCAATCCTTGTCTGTGGTCTATTTATCGCTAACTCCATTTTGTGTTCAAGATTTTGGATCATCTTTACTATCAGTATTCTGAATTCTTTTTCAGGTAGACTCCCTAGTTCCTTCTCTTTTGTTTGGTTTGGTGGGTTTTTTATCATGTTGCTTCACCTGCTGAATATTTCTCTGCCTTTTCATTTTGTTTAGATTGCTGTGTTTTGAGTGCCCTTTTTGTAGACTGGAAGTTCATGGTTCCTCTTAATTACAGAGTGTGCTCCCTAATGGTGGGATTGAACCAGTGGTTTGTCAAGGTTTCCTGGTTGGGTGCACTTGCATCTGTGTTCTGGTGTGTGGAGCGGGATCTCTTCTTTATGGAGCGCAATGAAGTGTCCAGTAGTGAATTTTGGGGTGTCTATGGGTTTGGGATGGCTTTGGGCAGCCCATCTTTTAATGTTCAGGGTCGTGTTCCTGTTTTGCTGGGGAATTAGCATGGTGTCTCTTGCATTGGTACTTGTTGGCTCCTGGGTATAAGTTGGTTTCAATGTAGGTATGAAGACTTTTGGGTGAGCTCTTGTCTACTAATGTTCCCTGGTTTCAGGAGTTCTCTGATATTCTAAAGTTCTGGGTTTAAGCCTCCTGCTTCTGGCTTTTGGGCCTTCTTTTACAGTAGCCTCAAGGCTTCTCCATCCATACAGCACAGAAGATAAAGTTCCTAGGTTAATGGTGAAACAACTCCACAGCCAGGAACACCCAGAGAGATTCCCTGAGTTGTATAGAGAAGAGAAGAGGGAGGAGGGACATAGAGGTGACCAGGAGGAGAAAAGGAGTCGTCAAAAGGGGATAGAGCAATCTAGCTGGTAATCAAATCCCTAAGTGCTCTCCGTAGCCCAGAACACCCAGAGAGATTCACAGAATTATGTAGAGGAGGGGGGTAGAGGTCACCTGGAGAAGAAAAGGGAGAGTCAAAAGGGGAGACAGTATTCAAGCCAGTAATCAAATCCCTGAGTGAAAATGGATACTGAAGATTAGATTCTTGAAGGTATAAAATTGTTAACAAATATCAAATAGCTAATATTGAAAACCTAAAATAGAGGTTATACTTTCAAAAATACAGTATAAAATTTACAAAACAAAATTAATCACCAAAATTGAAGTATATGGAATTTGTTTTTTAAAAATAGAGGGTTTTTTTTTTTTTGAAAGATAGTAGTAGGCTATAAAGATGAAAGTTAAAGAAGTAATAAATAACTAAATTTTTTTTAAATTAAAAAGTGATAATAGTAAAATTGTATCTAGGAATTTCTTTGGAGCTGTTGTAGGCAGTGTGGGTTCAGTTCAATGTCAGATTGTCCCTTGTTCCAGCCTGTACTTGTTCTCAAGTTCTATAGGTGTCCCTCAAATGCACAGTCTCAGCATTAACTGCAGGGTTTTAATCTGTTATACCTGTTACTTCCAGAGCGGTTTCCTCTTCTTTGTGTTTTTTTTTTTTTTTTTGCTTCCTCTGATTGCAAGTCTCTTCAATGTCTAATTTCCACCCTGACACAAGAGGGTGAAGGTGGCCACTTATTTAGGCTCACTTGTTCAGTTATGTTGTGGGGAGGGAGGAACACTCTAAACAAATACCACTGGCATGCGTGGGGAATTCTCATAGTGGATGGACCACACTGGGTTTGCCACAGCCCAAGGCAGTGTGTATTTCCTGGGTCCACACTGCTCAGGCTCCAGGGTGCTCTGCAAGGGTACTCTCCCAAGTGGGCCCTGCATTTCATGCACTTCCCAGGTCTAAGCCACTCAGGTTCTTGGTGCTCCCCAGGGGCACAGTCCCGGATTGGCTGTGCATTTTGTGCTCTTCCCAGGATGGAGCATCTCAGGTGACCTGGTGCTTGGTGAATGCACTGTCTCAGGTGGCTGTGCATCTTATGCACCTCCCCAGTCCCAGCTGCTTGGTCTCCCAGGCGTGCTATAAGAGCACAGTCTCAGGTGTCCCATGTGTCTCCTCTGGGGAGCTGATCTCAGGCTGTGACACTCCTGGCTGATGTGAACTGTTCAGGATCCCAGGAAAACGTGGTGAGCTGCTGGGAATCTACTCACAGTTTGGTGGAAGATGGGGTCTCTGGGGTCGAGATTGCAGCAGCCCCTTGCCTTCCAGCACTGGCTGTCACACACCTGCCTCTCTGTCTCTGGGGAGAGATGGCCCTGTATGGTAGTTCTCCTTTGATATTCACTTAATCCTTTGTTCTGTGAGTGCACCAGGGGTCACCGTGTGGTGTTAGAGCCTTTCACGGGAAAGGCTTTTTTTTTTTTGTCTCTCAGTGGATCCCATGGTTTGTACTGCTATTTCATATTAACTCCCTCAGATTTTCCTCAGGGCATTCAGGCCTGGTCCTTACCCTAAGGACCAATGATGCAGCCTGTTCCTCTCTGCCCAGCCCCCACTCTCTGGTGGTGGACGCAAGCATCTGTGCCTCTTCTCTGTCTCTGTTTGTAGTTGTGGTGAGGTGCACATTCTGTGGTTTTTTTTTTTTTTTTCCTTCTCCCGGTTATGTTGCCCTCTGAGATTCCAAAATTCCCCATAGACACGCCTGTGAGAGGGTTTCCTACTGTGTGGAAACTTCTCCTTCATGACACCCTCTCCAGGATGGGTCTCCATCCCTAAATCATTTGTCTCTGTTTCCATCTTTTATATTTTGTCCTGTCTCCTTTGGAAGAGATTGGACTGCCTTTCTCAGTGTCTGATGTCCCCTGCCAGTGTTTAGAAGTTGTTTTGTGGAAGTTGCTCAACATTCAAATGATCATTTGATGAATTTGTGGGGGAGAAAGTGGTCTCCTTGTCCTATTCCTCCACCATCTTGGGAAATGAATGTTGAGTTTTAATCCAGCTTTTTCATTCTCCTCTTTCACATTTATCAAGAGACTCTTAAGTTCCTCTTCACTTTCTGCCACATGGGTGGTATTATCTGCATATTGGAGGTTATTGATTTTTCTCCTGGTAATCTTGATTTGGCTGTTCTTCCATCCAGCCCAGCATTTCGCATGAAGTACTCTGCATTTAAATTAAATAAGCAAGATTACAATATACAGCCTTGATGTACTCCTTTTCCAATTTGGTACCAATCCGTTGTTCCATGTCCAGTTCTAACTGTTACTGCTTGACCTGCATGCAAATTTCTCAGGAAGCAGGTAAGGTGGTCTGGTATTCCCAGATTCCCAAAATTCATTAAGAATTTTGCACAGTTTGTTGTGATCCACACAGTCAAAGGCTTTAGCATAGTCAATGAAGCAGAAGTACATGTTTTTCTAGAATTCTCTTGCTTTTTCTATGATACAACAGATGTTGGCAGTTTGATCTCTGTTCCTCTGCTTTTTCTAAATCCAGCTTGAATATCTGGAATTTCTTGGTTCATGTACTGTTGAAGCCTAACTTGGAGAATTTTGAGCATTATTTTGCTAGCACGTGAGATGAGTGCAATTGTGTGATAGTTTGAACATTCTTTGGCATTGCCTTTCTTTGGGATTGGAATGAAAAGTGACCTTTTCCAGTCCTGTGGCCACTGCTGAGTTTTCCAAATTTGCTGGCTTATTGAATGCAGCACTTTCACAGCATTGTTTTTTAGGATTTGAAATAACTCAGCTGGAATTCCATCACCTCCACTAGCTTTGTTCATAGTAATGCTTCCTAAGGCCCAGTTGACCTCTCACTCCAATATGTCTGGCTCTCGGTGATTGATCATACCATTGTGATTATCTGGGTCATTAAGGTTTTTTATTTTTTTTAAATAGTTCTTCTGTGTATTCTTGCCACCTCTTATTATTATTCTGTTTCTGTTGGGTCCACACCGTTTCTGTCCTTTATTGTTCACATCTTTGCATGAAATATTCCCTTGGTATCTCTAATTTTCTTGAATGGATCTCTAGTCTTTCCCATTCTGTTGTTTTCCTCTATTTCTTTGCATTGATCACTTAGGAGTGCTTTCTTACCTCTCCTTGCTATTCTTTGGAACTCTCCATTCAGATGGGTATATCTTTTGTTTTCTCCTTTACCTTTCACTTTTCTTTTTTCAGTGATTTCTAAGGCCTTCTGAGACAGCCATTTTGCCTTTTTGCTTTTCTTTTGGATGCTATTTCATATTTAATAATACTCCCTTTTTATATATTTATTCCACACAAAGTCTCTAGATTTTATTCTATCTGTATATAGGAAGAAATTTTATATTAGGGGACATAGACTAGCTCAAAGAAATATAAAACACTGTGAGATTCAGCCTATGCTGACTTTCTTCTCTTTGCCATTGCAAGTCTACTTTTCACATTTCTTGCTTGTATTCTAATCCTGGAAAGCTGACTTTTGTGAAATTCATTGATGGGCTCCTTTGTCCTCTGATCTTGATTAGATTAAGCCAGTGGGGATATAAGGGCAATCTGTCTGCAACTTCTGTTACTCCATTGATCACCAGTGTTGATTCAGCTGATCTCACTGGCTAGGTGGGTGTCCCGTTCCTCCCTCACCTCTCCATGTGCATCCCTCCTGAAGCTTCATGCTCGGTTGAAGAGGACGGCTATCCTTGGTAGAGGAGGACTGGTCTTCAGTCAGGGGTATACGGGTAGCTGCACTGCCCTGCTAGAACCTCCAAAGAAGCTCTCAAGATTAAGCCAATGGATATTCCTGCAGAAGATAAAGTTGGAGAGCAAAGCTATGATTTTATATCATTTTTTCCCCTCTCTGCTTAGCAAGCTGGTTACATGTCTTAAAGGTCACAGTTCTATTCAAGGTGGATCTGAATGCAGAATTTCTCATTCTGGTTTCTAGTAATCATCTTATTCCCTTTTCTCCTTGGACCTAATGGTAGTAAGAAGATAATGGTATTGCATTATCTCTTTATATGGTTTTCCTAAATCCATGCCCAACCTTTTGTAAATAATGAGTGATATACATGAGATTTTGCTTAGTCTGACTCTCCGCAATCCCATGGACTGTAGCCTGCCAGGCTCCTCTGTCCATGGAACATTCCAGTCTAGAAAACCAGAGCAGGTTGCAATTTCCTACTCCAGGGGATCTTCCTGATCCAGGGTTTGAACCCACATCTCTTGCATACTAAGGTAGATTCTTTAGTGCTAGCCACCTGGGAATAAATCCTTTATTAAATCCCGTTTGAATTATGCTATTTTGAGACTACCATATCATTACTCTTGGGTTCCTAACTGATATGTAACCTGATCCAGGCTCTTTTTCATGAACACTCAGACTTGACTTCATTAAACATACCTCCTGAAAAAATATAGGAAGATACTGTGTTTTACCCCATACAGCTATGCATGGACTTCACTTCCTCCTTCCTGCACTCAGAGATTCAGGATCAGAGGACTAGAATACTAAAGTCCCACCTCAGGCTTTGTCCTTGTAGCACCTTGGTTAAAGTTACTCACTAGTTCTCTGTCATTTTTTCCCCCTCTGATTTTTAATGAGAGAAATTCCTTTGTGCATGAGGCATATTTTAAATCCTCAGGATTAAGTATCATGAATGGCTGAGGTTCTTGTCCAATTAATAGATTTGCATTATAAAAAAATACTTAATAGGTAAAAGATAGAATATCTAGCTTGATATCCTCTGCCTTAAGATTTGAATTTCCTAACTCTGTGGGCAGGAAATATAAACCCATACTCAAAATTTTTACTGATCTCAGTAAAGTCAAATCACTATCTACTCCACAGTAGAAGGTTTCCAATGAAATAGACCTGCCAAGAGTTGATTGAATCATCTTTTCCTCATTGGTGTCATATGAAGTACTCAGCTTAATTTTTCCCTGTTGGAATGTTGGGCAAGAGCAACATTTAGACAAGGCTTTGTTATGATGAGCAATGCTGTGAAGCCCATGGATAGCTTCTATGTTCACCATCATGGTCCTGCTATTCACTGGTCATTATTCAAACACTACGGTGGCTGAAGAGTAGTACTCCATAGGAGAGAGCATCAGGTTGACTTTGTTGGAGACAGCTTTCATTATGATTGATTTCTTTTCTTCCTAGAATTAACACAAAACACACAGATCTGCATATTTTGTGCTCATTTTCATCATACACATTTGCCCTAAAACTTTTTACCCTATAATTTTCAGCCTTTTTTTTTTTTTAATCAAGTCCTGGTTAGCTGGACAAGCCATTTACCTCTGCCCAGATTAAATATTTATACTTCTGGCTACCTTACTGTCTGCATTTGATATTAATATTTAAGTGTCTTCCCACTGGAGCTCTGTCAGCAGGGAAGATTATTATTTACCCCACAGACTCTTCACATGATGTCTTCACATATCAAGAATACTTCTAGCATCACTGGGCTCCTGAATCAAGGCAGCTTCCTCGCGCTTCAGACTCCTCTATTATTGTGGGCAATTCTTTACTTTTTAGCTTTCAAATTCACTATGGTATGCTCTGTGATGACCTAGAGGTGTGGGATGGGGGTGAGGTGGGAGGGAGGCTCAAGAAGGAGGGGACATAGGTATACTTATAGCTGATTCATTCTGTTGTACAGCAGAAACTAACATAGCCGTGTAAAACAACTATAGTTGAAGTAAAAAAAAAAAAAAAAAAAAAAAAAACCAAACAAATTCACCATATATAAATGGATAAAGCAACTGTCCCTCAAAGTCCAAATTAATGCGGTCTCCAAATCCCATTACATTGTGCTTACATTGATTACATTGTGCTGTGCCTCTTTTTGAGTTGTAGAAAGTTTGAGTTCTATCAACTTACCTTTTACTTGCCTGTGGCTCAGACGGTAAAGAATCTGCCTGCAATGCAGGAGAGCCGGGTTCAATTCCTGGTTCGGAAAGATCCTCTGGAGAAGGGAATGGCAATCCACTCCAGTATTCTTGCCTGGAGAATCCCATGGACAGAGGAGCCTGGCGGGCCACAGTCAATGGGGTCGCAAAGAGTTGGACAGTTATCTGTTTGAGCAACTAACACTACTTCTGCTACCTTTTACTTTAGATATAATGTCTTATGCTTCAGGCCATTGTAGTTCTAAAATCTAAACTGATATTGTAGGCTCCTGAAGGTTTGTGGCATTAATTTTTTTTTACCCTTCATCATGTATGGTGTCTTATTAGGACAGTACTATTGGTATGGTGTCAATATAGTGGGCACAGTGTGTGAAACTAAAAGACAGCATTCCTGCAGACCATACTGTGACAAAGAACCAGAGTTAACATAGCCCTAAGGCATTTCTGTGAATGTGTACTGCTATCCTTGCTGTGTAAATGGGAATTTATTCCAATCCTCCCTTATGCTGTGCATCAGGAAAAAGACATGGGTCATGTTAATATCACTACTAAGTATGATTTTGTTGATGTGCTGCATTAAATATCCATAGCTGGCAAAACAGTTATGATTGAGGCCATCAAGTAGTTAAGCATGTAACAAACAACCCACCATTATTTACATATTCCTCCTTTATCTTTGTAGAAATCTAAGAGATTAACTGAATAGTTCTATGATGTGTGCCATCAACCTGTATCCTCAAGACTTTGATGATGGCACTGAATTCTGTAATTCTTTTCTGTTTGAGTTATCATTTCTAAGTTACTGCCTTGGTTGTTGGGGGGTTTGGGTTCAGGAATTTCTGTTTAATTCTTCCTAATATAATGAGCCCTGCTGTACAAATATGAATACAAAATCAATGTGGGTTTGGTCTACTTCTAAGTATGCATGAGTGCTAAGTTGCTTCAGTCATGTTCAACTCTTTGAGACCCTCTGGACTGTAGCCTGCCTGGCCCCTCTGTCCATAGGATTCTCAGGCAAGAATACTGGAGTGGGCTGCCATGCCCTCCTCCAGGGGATATTCCCAACCCAGGGATCAAACCCAGGTCTCTTATGTCTCCTGGATTGGTGGCAGGTTCTTTATCAGTAGTGCCACCTGGGGAGCTTCTAAGGATATTTGTCTGAAATACGTGTTCAGTAATTGGACAATAATTTCAGGCTGTGTTTGGGCCCATCTTGCTCTTCGTGAGTTAGATGTGGACTAGGACTCTGTTTTCACTTGCCTTCTGTAAGCTCCCATTCTAAGCCAGAGACAGTGTTGGTGGTTTGGATCTCCTGATATTAGTGTTACCACAGACACTGGAATGTGCTTAACTTATTTTGTAACTGTAACTCTTGTCTCCAGTTCATTGCTGTGAAATGGAAGAATTATATACTTGCAATCACATTGCACGGGTGTTCCTTAGAGGGAATGGACCTTCCCTTTAGTTAATGAATTCTGAATCTATAGACTGACTTAGATATGGAGCTGGTTAAGGGACTGCAATTTTCAATCGTGGTAGTTGTTGTGAATCACCTGATCACTGGCTCTTGATTTTTATGCCCCTGTTCATTAAGTCCAACTTCCCAGGTGGCTCAATGGTAAATAATTCACCTGCCAGCGCAGGAGACACAGGTTTGATCCCTGGGTCTGGAAAATCCCCTGGAGGAAGAAATGGCAACCGACTCCAGTATTCTTGCCTGGAGAATTCCATGGACAGAGGAGCCTGCTGGGTTACAGTCCATGAGGTCTCAAAGAGTCAGACATGACTTAGCAACTGAGCTAACACCCATTAAGCTTTCAAGCTATTTTCCCCTTGGAGCATCATGATATATTAACTGTCACTACAGATAACTTAGGTCAAGATATTCTGATTGCTAGTGTAGCCTTAATGCCAATTTGAAAATTATGTTCACATTGCCTCAAGTGGTTAAGTTCTGCCAGCACTCACACTTAGGAATCTTAACATTATCACTAATTCGGGGGAGCTCATTTTAATGTCAGTTTCCCACTTAACACCAGCCTGCATAGAACAGCTTCTGCTAAAGATACCAGGGCTTTTCTGTGAAATCCTTATTACATTAATAAAGGAATGTTTTCTAGGTCTTCTTGGAGGATGTAGTCTAGTGGTTGATTTTCAGATCTTACATGTTATATCCATTCTAACAATCCCACTTTTCTGTGCCTTCTGATCTTTTCTTTACAACTACGTTAAAGACAATTATGGAATTCCAAACTTGTTAAAGTAAGGTATTTTCAAGTCTAGGCATGAGGAAGCCATCTCAGCAAACTGTCAGGATCAACTCTAAGAGTCCATACAAGGGAGGCATTTTGTCTCCAGTAAGTGGACATGAACTACTTCTTCTGGCTGGGAGAGTGGGATTTTAGGCTGAAGATTTTCCGAATTCTCCACCTAAAAGTCCCCATCCTAGGTAGCAGCTTCCCATTATTTTCCTTTAGAGCCCATAATCTGACACAGAAGATCTTTGAGAATATACTTTAGTCTCCTTTGTAGCTCTATCACTTTTATAATTAGTTCCCAAGCCTGTTTTCCTGCATATTGTACCCTGAAGCTGCAGAAGATGAAATTATTCTGAAACTACATAGAAACTTACTAGCTTTGATAATATTCCTTTAGCTGGCAATTAGCTATCCTGAACTTGTCTTCTTTCTGCAAGGCCCCCAAGCCATGAAGGGCAGCTGTCCTATACCACAGTTCTCTCAATTATTATTGCTCTCATATCATTCACATGCTACTTTATTCGTTGTGATACCACTCATTCTAGTGGAATTCCTTACAAATCACAAGAGTCACTTAAGACAGTGTGATTATTCTAAAAATCCCACCTTGAGGACCAGCTTGGTATAGCCCCTCTTGGTATCAATTGTTTTAGCTCTGGATTCTCTAGTAAAATAGCCTGAGGCAAAGCATTCAGAGTTAAACATTGATTAATTAGCTAGTTAATTAATTAGACTTTCAATCTCAGAGCAGTAAGAGTGAGGGGGGAAAAAGAAGATAAACATCAAATACAATCTGTACAATCCAGTGTATGACTGAGTGGTCATATTGTTTTATAGGAAAACACTCTAAAGTCAGTTGCTTGATCACACATGATATCTCTGGAGAGGTAATATGATATTCATGTAATTTTCATAAGTTCACTGTGGGGGAGGGAGACTTTATCATTGGCTCCTTCTTGTCTTTTGTCTCTCAATGGTCATTAATTCCCTTACACTTGTAAATTATGTTTCCCATTGTCTTTGAGAAATCAGAGATTTAATGCCATGTGTTATAGCTATTCAACTGAGCATAGAAATGGTAGTAATAAAATAAATCCTCTTTGGATTTATTCAGATAAGACTTGGGCACTGCAGCTGGCATGACACAGGCAGGTCTATAACCCAGCTCTAGTTACTCTGGTTTCCATCTCCTTGTGTGATAATAGCTAGGGCTTTTCATTGAGCAGGTATCAGAGGGTACTGATTGCTGGTGGGAATGAGGAAATCTCTGTATATATGTAAATTGCATCTCATCAGTTCAGTTCAGTTGCTCAGTCGTGTCCGACTCTTTGCGACTCCATAAATCGCAGCATGCCAGGCCTCCCTGTCCATCACCAACTCCCGGAGTTCACTCAGACTCGCGTCCATCAAGTCAGTGATGCCATCCAGCCATCTCATCCTCTGTCATCCCCTTCTCCTCCTGCCCCTAATCCCTCCCAGCATCAGAGTCTTTTCCAATGAGTCAACTCTTTGCATGAGGTGGCCAAAGTACTGGAGCTTCAGCTTTAGCATCAGTCCTTCCAAAGAAATCTCAGGGTTGATTTCCTTCAGAATGGACTATACAATACTGAAATAGAAAACTATTAAGAAAATTAATCAATGCAAAACTACTGTAACAACAAATTATTTCTTTTCCATCTCTTTCAATACTCTTTCCTAAATTTAGCTAATAAATTATCTATTGCATAGCCTGTACCAGGTATTCTGATAACCTGTTTATGCATATTATCCCATTTCACTTTCTAAACAGTATAAGAAAGACCCTACTATTGCCCCCTTTCTAAATAGAATAAAATTAAGACCTGGATGAAGGAACATGCCCAAGTTTATATATCTAGGAAACAATGGAGCTAGAGAAACTTCCAACCTAGCTAGTGGGCCAGATAGTCTTTTTGGCAGAGATATGAGCAGTGCACAGTGGTTCTTATAGATCTTTTGCAGTTTTCATCTTTATCTTGATATAAAACCTTGGGGGGTGGAATCTAGAAAACCTCAAGATAATAAGTTATATACTATTACTAATAATACGTGTGTGTGTGGCTGCTCAGTCGTCTCTGGTTCCTTGTGACCCCATGGACTACAGTCCGTCAGGCTCCTATGTACATGGGATTTTCCCAGCAAGAATACTGGAGTGGGTTGCCATTTCGTTCTCCAGGGGATCTTCCCTACCCAGGGATTGAACTTGCATCTCCTGTGTCTCGTATGTTGACAAGTGAATTCTTTACCACTGAGCCATCTAGGAAGTCCCTTATACAGTACTATAGTAAGGTAACATTAAGATAACAGTATTACTTACATCATAGTTGTGATTATAAAATTGTGGCAAATAAATAAATTAACCCAAGAGAAAAACTTAGTTTATTTCTGTTAAATGGTTAAGAGTGCAATACCAGTTAGCTATTACTGCTCTTATTATTACCATTATTATTACTATTAAAGTTGCCCATTTCTTTTCCAAAAATCTAAGCATGATATATTAGATGGAAGATAAGGTCACTCAGAAAGATTGATACTTCTTATACTTAGTGATTGATATAAGCAAATTATTGATATTTCAGTCCTAAGACAGGGCATCATCTTATCCTGCCTGTTCCATTCCTAGTTATCCTAACTTGCTTCTATTATTATTATTATTTTCCCTGAGTCCTAAACTTTCTTGACTCCATGTCAGAGAGTCTTATCATCTGGCCTTGAGCTTTGTCTCGGTTCCCATCATAACACCTGCTTCCTGGGGGGTCTTACTGCTTGAATGAAATTGGAGACTCAATCCTGACTCACGTGGCCCCTCTGAACATAACACTGATTTGTACTAGCTCTTGGCTTGGCTCACCTCTTTTGAGGTTTTCTTCTATGCATTCCATCCACTGACATAGTGTTCTTTTCCTTTGTGATCCTGAGATCAGCAAAAAAGAATCACTCAGTCGTTCCTCAGGCATTTACTGTACACCCACACTTTGCACTTCAGAGGGCTCTTCCTATTTTGTCAGGTAAGTAAAACAAATTTTTGGGAAAAAATGTACTTATTTCATGGAATCTTGAATTTAGATCTACGTAGGCCCTTCTTGATCATCTCTTCAAGCTCAGCAAGTTATCTAGGAACAAAGACCTTGGTTGGACTCTCAGTGGGATTGTCAGACTTAGCAGATAAAAATATGGGACTCACAATTAAATGTGAATTTCAGATAAATGAAAAAACTTCAAAGTACAAAGTAGATCCAACCATTGCTGGAGACATACCTATATTAAGAAATTATTTGTTGATTATCTGAAATTCAGATTTAACTGGAGTCCTATATTGTATCTGGAGAAGGGAATGGCACCCCACTCCAGCACTCTTGCCTGGAAAATCCCATGGATGGAGAAGCCTGGTAGGCTGCAGTCCATGGGGTCACTAAGAGTCGGACACGACTGAGAGACTTCACTTTCACTTTTCATTTTCATGCATTGGAGAAGGAAATGGTAACCCACTCCAGTATTCTTGCCTGGAGAATCCCAGGGACGGGGGAGCCTGGTGGGCTGCCGTCTGTGGGGTCGCACAGAGTCGGACACGACTGAAGCGGCTTAGCAGCAGCAGCAGCAGCAGCATATTGTATCTGGCGACCTTATCACAGAATGGCACCTCCTGTCCCATTTATCTCTAGAGACAATCATTTAGGTCCCTGTTACCTGACAGTAATTGAAAAATAGTCATTTTCCCTATAACTTATTTTTATCTTGATCTCGACTTTCTATCTCCTTAGGGTGAAACTATCCTAGGGTGACCTTACATCTTGTTTGTGTGGAAGGTCTCACTTTATTTCTGTTGTCTTGACATAATTGCTAACTATTCTTTTTCTCTTTCAGAAATGTCTTGGTTTGGATGATAAATGATATGGTCACAGATGCTTCATTCCACCCTTGAATTCCTGCTGACCCTATTAGTAAGTAAATTTTCAGCTTCTTTCATTAAAAGCCACACTCTAATCTCCAGGAGCTGCTACCATTCTGATGAACCTTTACTTCATTTCCACAAAGCAGCAGGTTATACCATGCTGCTTAAGCTAACAGACAGATAAATGACTCCTGAACAACTATTATTAATTATAGTATAACTTTCTATACTTGTTACCATGTGTACAGAGAACAGCAGAATTGAGCAAATGTTTGATGAATTCTGTAAATATGAGTGATTAACACAGATGTCAGGAGAAAAATATGCAAATGATATTTGTTTGAAGGTATTTAGGCAATTTGCACTTCCTTTGTAATATGGGAGGAAGATGATGTTTATGTATGGTATATAGCAACAATTGATTAGACTATATTTTTAGAGTGATTGTGCAGAAGTAAAATCATTTTCTTTATATTGCCTTAGGTGACTATTTCCATTTCACAGTGTTGATTAGACACCATTCTTATATCAAAAAATAAAATATTCAGTCAAAGAATAAAGTTGAAATTTTATTCCCATGAAATGTCAAATAACTTGGATGATTGATTTCTCCTCTTGATTTATCCATTTATATTTTAGATTCAGGTGTACTTGTGTTTGAGAAAAGTCTTATAGACATAGACTATTATTCACGTCCATAGCAATGTGCTGCTGAGTCAGAATCATCCTTTATAAGCATCACATAAATACAGTCAGACTGCATCAGAAAGCAAAATAACTGTCTTTATCTTTTAACAAAATAATGAGGAAAAAATACTGCTCTTAGTTAATGTGATTTTTTCTACATGTATTGATTTCATATAAGCCAAAATATAAAGAGTGTTCAAAACAGAAGGAAAAAGAGCATCTCTCAGTAAGAAATCATATTTAAAAATATTTATTTCTAAATGTCTTTCACTTAAATACTAAAAAAGTTATTTAGAATTTACTAGAGGAAAACAAACATGTAATTATATTTCTTTTATGTTAACTCAACCAATATAAATGCATTATTATATCTTAGCAACCATGATTGGATTTTATTTTTAGATAGTAAAATAATAGTTGTCTTAATGAATCTAAATCAAGGCTTTTCAGGAAAACTTAATTTGAAATACTGCTGCTAATTTCATCACTATTTTAATGACCTCCAAGGAAAACAGCAAATGGTTTCTGAATATTTGGAAATGATGTAGATATTTCAAGAAGAAAAATGGAAATAAAAATTTTAAAAGTATAATGTCATAGTTACTTCATTAGTGTGAAAAGGCATCAGTAAGAAAATTTTCAGTGAATTCAAAATGATCTTGTGAGGAGCAAGCATTAAGGTCACCCTGACCATAGTGTGGAGAATGACTAAGATGGATTCAAAGGCAGGAGCACAGAGATAAAATTATTAATATTAAATATATGCAGCCTTTTTGTATATCAGCTTTTTTTTTTAATATCAGTTATACTCAATAAAGGGGCTTCCCTGGTAGCTCAGCTGTTAAAGAATCTGCCTGCAATGTGGGAGACCTGGGTTCAATCCCTGGCTTGGGAAGAAGCTCCCCTGGAGGAGGATCTCAGTATTCTTGCTTGGAGAATCCTCATGGACAAAGGAGCCTGGGAACTGTACTCCAGGGGATCACAAAGAGTAGGACATGACTGAGGAACTAAGCACAGCACAGCATATACTCAATAAAACTGTCTTTAAAAACATGAAAGAGGACCATTGCAGTAATTCTCGTGAAATATGGTTTTGTTTTGCAACAGAATGACCTGGAAACAAAGATAGAAAATGATTAGATTAGACAAATATTTTTAGAGACAGAATTTATGAATGCTGTTGAATGATTGAGTAAAGATGGGGAGTGTAGGGAATGCTGAAGAACAAGAATGGCTTCTAGATTTCTGAAATGAACAGCAAAAGGGTGCTAGTATCATTGGTGAAGAAGCAGAAGCCAGGAGGAGGTACATATTTCTGGGGGTAGGAGTCAAGAGCTCACTTTTGGACGAAGTAGATTTGTCATATCATTGATCTTGCCAACAGAGTAGTTGCTTTGGCCTCAACATATACATGGTCATTTACATCATGGGGACTGATGAGATCACCTAGGGAGAGAATAGTGACAGAGAGGAGAGGTGGCCAGGGCCAGATTCTGAGGAGGGGAGTGCTTAGATGTTAGGAAGGGAGGGATGGATAATATAGAAGAGAGGTCAGGATGGTTTGGTGAATCCCTAGAGAATCTGATGAATATAGAGAAGAGGTTGGAGGGCTTCAAAATCCAGAAATCCACCTGGGGAAGTTTTGTAAGATATGAAAGGGCTATATGAATTCTTTGGGTTCAGAAACTTGAAGATATTGGTGAACTTACCAGTAGCAGTGCTGGTGGACAGGTTTGGCTAGAAACCAGACTGGAGCAGCTGGAGTACGGGTGTGAGGGGAGGAGGAGGAAGCTGTGTGCATATGAAGCATGGTTAAGTGGTATCCTATCTGTGCGGCAAGAGCGCAGAGAAGGTCTGGCAGTTCACAGAAGGCTGCACAGCCAAGGAGGTGACAGAAATGTTTTGTGTCAGTACAGTAGTTTTGCCTACTGCTCTATGTTCTGAAATATATTCATTTAAAACATGTTTACATGGCGTTCTTTAATGTGTTACCCATTGCC
The DNA here is from genome assembly GCF_014754425.2 of Oryx dammah. Classification (NCBI taxonomy): domain Eukaryota; kingdom Metazoa; phylum Chordata; class Mammalia; order Artiodactyla; family Bovidae; genus Oryx; species Oryx dammah. The sequence continues at coordinate 28,021,015 of NW_024070196.1, read as the reverse complement.
TGCCTTCTTCCACTGAGGATACAGAGTGTAATACAACTTTTGTCACAATAATTGCCTCTTTCCTTTCTTTGACATACTTCGGGTCTTAAGAGTTAATGAAGGACACTTAACTTGTATTTGCGATGGTTTCAGATGTCTGTGCTTTAGATATCCTGGGTATATACTCTCGTGTGTATGCATGTAGGTTTGCATATTTGTGTATGAGAGATAGAGATAGAGAGGAAAGTGCAAACTGCAACTCACATCTATGCTTGTCAGCCTCCAAATGCCATGCTCTCTTCACAGAGTCCAGTCCATTTCTCTAAATAGTAACAAGACTTATCTATTTATTCAATAAGTATTTTTGATTATTTTCTAAAATAAAAAAACAATCATGATAGATGACCTATATAAAAGCTTATTTATGGTGAAAGGTAATGTTTTAAGTACTTTACATATATTATCTCATTTAATCCTCACAACAATCATAAAGGATCCCATTTTATATGGAGAAATTGAAACTTGGAATGATTATATAAATGTTTAGAGGTTTCATATCTAGGGAGTGTTGAAATCAGGTTTCCAACCAGGCGACTTTGCTTCAGGGCTCTTTAAAATATTACTAAAATGGAAATTTTGACAGGCAGAGGAAAAGGAAACACAGTAAGAAAGTCATTATTTCTTGAGTTTGGTAAGCTGGGAGAGGTAAGCCAAGAGGCTGCAGAGGAAGGTAGTTGGCATTTCATCACTGACCTTTTAAGCCCTGGACAGGGGTTTGGATTTTAATCCAAGCAATGGCAGTGCCTTGATGAATTCTGAGCAGTCAGTGATGAGATTTGCTTCTAATCTGTGGTTGGCATCGAGCATAAAAAGTGAGCAGGTTCTGTAGAAGCATAATTCAGATAAGCTTTGTAACCACTATTACAGACATGGAGGCTTTTCTTGTCCTCTCTCTTAAACTCTCTCACTGCATGATGTCTTGGATAAAATAATAATTATGATTCCAGCAATAACAAATAAAGCTACACACTCAGAAGCAGTTAATAATGATAAGCAGAAACTTGAAGGGAGAAAAGTAAAAGAAATCCCTACACAAAGTCAACTGATACATATATTACGAAGTTGGGCTTTTTAAAAAAAATTCTTCTTAGGTTCTAAATAAATGTTTCATGAATATGTTCAAATGCAGCTTCTTTGGTGAAAACCTTCTTAACTTCACATTCAGCATTAGTTTCTTCATCTTATGTTTTCTCATAACAATCTATTTGACTTCTGTTTAACCAATTATTATCCTGTACTATCATTTGTCTGTTTACATGTATATCACAGTTTGTTTCAGCAAAGATTTGTGTTGCCCTTTTAGTTAAGTCACTATGCTAGATCCCCATATCATATACTAAGTGATTTAGAGGCCTGTAATAAACATTGAGTTATTATAAATGGGAGCTGCAGATCTTTTAAATTATGTAGCAAAACCCTACTATAGTATATATGAGAAAGTGGAACTCTTTCTTATCCTCACTTGATGCACAATTTTTAAAAATATTTAATTCAGTATTTTATCTTGTTGGTCAAATCTTGAATAATTCCGGAGCTAAGGTTCATAAAGACAGTATAGTTATAAATAAATGCATGTTTAAAAGGGCAAATATGTCTTGACCTTTAAAATGCAAATCCCTGAATTTTGAAAAGGAAGACAAGTTTTAAATTGTATTTTATCAGATAGATATAGCCTGCCAGTAAATTGATGGCCAAATAAGCCCTCTACCCTTACAAAATTGGCAATGAAGAATAGTATCTGTGTGTTGATTGTCTCCTATGGAAAGTGTAGTTATATTTCTGACTAGGCTAAGTGAAACTTAAGAGTACCTGATTATAATACTCAGGAAAAAGGGGCTTGTCTACTTGCAAACTTTAATTGAAGCATGTTGAGTCTTCAGTTACAAGTGTTGACATTTAAAATGCAATCTTAGAAAATGTTTGTGGTATAAGTGATTTGAGGATGAGAATACCTTAATGAATATGTCATTACATAATATATATAGAGAAAAATGGATTAGTGACCAATCTTCCATTGAGTCTTGAGAATGATTCATCTGTTGTGAAAAAGACTAACTCTGAACACACAGAATCAACTTGAGATGTTGTAGGGCAATTATTCCATTGTGAGATTTATTCAGAAGCAGTTCTACAGAGGCAGAAGAAACTAAATGTTCAAAATTCTGATTTTTAAATTTCAGCTTTATTCAGTTGCTTCATAAAGGTAAAATTTGTGTATACATAAAGACCATCTTCTGTGGAATAGAACTTTGTTTTGGATTTTGTGTCAGGGGATTTTTATTGAAGGAAGAAACCTTTGGGTTTGAATTTTGGAATCTAATTCAGTCTACATGGCTTAAAATTATGGGTATAGATGATATAAAGTAGATTGTTTTATGGGCTTTCCTTGTGGCTCGATGGTAAAGAATCTGCCTGCAATACAGGAAACTTGGGTTCGATCCCTCGTGGGTCAGGAAGATCTGGAGCAGGGCATGACAATCCACTCCAATACTCTTACCTAGAAAAATCCCATGGACAGAGGAGCCTGGTGGGCTATGGTCTATAGGGTTGCACAGAGTCGGACGTGACTGAAGTGGCTACGCAGCAGCAGCAGATTGTTTTATACAGTTAATACATTAAACAATTTTACTTCCCACTCTTTGTTGCTGTTGTTCAGTTGCTCAGTCATGTCCGACTCTTTGTGACCCCATGGACTGCAGCATGCCAGGCTTCCCTGTCCTTCACTATCCCCTGGAGTTTGTTCACACTCATGCCCATTGAATAGATAATGCCATCCAACCATCTCATCCTCTGACACCCCTTCTCCTTATGCCTTCAATCTTTCCAGGCATCAGTGTCTTTTCCCATGAATCGATTCTCATAAGGGACTATTTTATGGTTGTAGGACTTGTGACACTGTCTTTAGTGTTTTTAGATTTTTTCCCTGTTGTATTCCAGAGGTTTGAGATTTAGAAGGCAGTGTTCTGGATAACCAGGGCATTATTAAATAGTTAATAATTAGATAGTCAAAATTACTGTGAGAAATATCCTAGTCCTCTACTAATTTTAAAAGTAAACTATATTTTCAGTTGTCAGAGACTTTTACTTTAACATTTCTAAGATATTGATTAGATGCTTGAAAAAGACTAAGAAAAATAATACAGGTTTGGCAAATTGCTATGTGCAGTATAAGCAATGAACAAAAAAACATAGGCATTTTCACCCATCTTTGGACAGATGGTGAATGGCAACAGCAGAGATTTTAAATATAGATGTAGCACATATATATTGCAAACAGCTGTAATAGCTAAAATACATGCCAGAAGACTTAATCATTCTGGAATTTTTTCCAATACATGCTAGTATTCAAAAATAGACTTCTCTTTCCTACAATTGCTATAGAATTCTTTGAAATAGGCAAGTACGTCTATGATATAGGAACTTGCTGTGTGCTGATTAGGCTGTATTTTCAAGGCTTCTTGACAACTAGTTGATTAGCAAAATTCTCATTAGTTATGATTTGGTATGCATAACTCATGACCGATATGACTTCTTGTTTTTGCTACTGAGTTGGCTGAATCAAGTCTTTTGTTATGTGTAGACCTTGCCAGTATGAAATAGCTGGATGAAAACCAATGAGTTGAATAAACTGCAGATTTTCTATTTGTCTTTCTGTTGTCTGGTAAAAAGTACAACTAAGATTCTAAGAATATATACATATATATGCATTTAACTGACATTGTTCTTATAATTTGAAATTAAAAAAAATTCTCAGTATGTGTTGCTCAGTTGGAAGGATCCTTATTTTGTTTGGAATGAGAGGAGTAACAAAGAGTTTCTCAGAAGATATAACAAAATGTATACATCACTTAAAAATTCTGGAAAAAATTTATCAACAAAGTCAAGACTGAAGTTCTCAGATTATAGACACTGTTAGCTTTTCTGGAGTTTTTGTTGTAACGTAATTATAAAAGAAGAGGATTCCTAGGTCAGCTGAGAGCAGTTTGGTAGCAGAGTATGGGAGAAGGTACCTGAGTTGGAGTCCATGAATCTGGGTTCCTCCTATCTGACATGTGTGACCCTGTCTGAATTTCACCAAGTATTCTTATCAGTGAATTGGGGATAATGAAAATATTATCTTACTTAGAAAGGATTAAAGGCGTCGATGGGTGTTAAATGAACTTTGTGAACTCCAAAGTGATATTCAAATGCTAGTTTATGGGCCAGAAGGAGCTTGAATGGGCCTGCCACCCTGGATCACCTTCCCATGGGCTTGCACCAGGGCGCCGTGCTGCTCTGGACACTGGCCGGTGGGAGTCTAAAATAAACAAACAAAAAACTTGTTTATGGGCTCCCTGGGGGACATGAGTCACCATTATTTCTCATTTCTCAGAATTTGCTGACATTTCAAGTAGATAAGAACTCTGGCTAGATATTGTTGATATTACCTTTTCTTTCTGTTGTAAATAATTTCTTCCTATTCTGCTCACTCCATGACTAATGCTTTTATGTACACATTCTTCTTTCTTATTTTACATCTCCTGACCATACCCCAGGCATATTATGGTCAAGTACCATCTTTATCATCTCAACAACCTCAAGATTTTACGAAAACATAAAATCTATGGCTTTTAATCATTAAAAAGATAATGACTCATTTCAGGATGGATATAAAGGGTCAGACATTAATAGGAAAAGATTATGGTTGTTCTAAACCCAGCATTTTGAGGGTTATATTTCTATGGTTACAAATTAAATTATGTGAGGTAGTTATTATTTAAACAATACAGCTTTACTGTGTAGTATTGCTTTAGACCAATTCAAAAGGATAGACCTAAAGGGTATAGTGCTGCAAAAATGGAAATCGTTAAATGTATTAGAATTTTAAATATAGAGTCATTTCTTCCATAATGTGGTACACATGTTTTTAAAAATAAACATGTTATGGAATTTCATAAAAAAAGATAGTATTGCAGTGGAACTCAAATTCTAAATGATTTTATGGGGAAAAGACTTAATAAAAACTTAAAGTACTAAAACATCTTACTCTAAGTGTATTACTTAGATTCCAAATAATATAAAGTAATGATAGAGTAGATATAGATCAGCATTGCAATTTATTTCAGAAAAAAGGCATTAAGTTTGCTTGGTATGAATGTGTGTGCTCAGTTGCTCAGTTGTATCTGACTCTTTTGAGACTCCATGGACCAGCCAATACTGGAGTGGGTTGCCATTTCCTCCTCCAGGGGATCTTCCCAAACCAGGGATCAAAGCCACACCTCTTACATCTCCTGCATTGGCAGGCAGGATCTTTAGTACTGAGCCACGGAGGAAGCCCAAATGTAGCGAAGTGTGATATTTGTCGTATCTTTAAGAAATGGAAGGAAGGTCATCCTTATTATGAAGGTAATTTGTGCCACTAGAGTGACATAGATACTTATTGCTTGGTCCTGCAAATGGGACTGGTTGCTGAGTGGTGCCAGCAGTGTATGTCTGCACCCTCAATCTTCCATAAGCACACTTCAGTGCCCCTTAGACCAGACGATGGCTGTAGTGTATGCATCTCTTGTTTTAATTATTCTTCCATTTTGTCCTGATGGCGCAGGCCATGGATTTCCTTAGGTCTGTTCCTTTGGAGCTGTAACATTCACTTTCATTTCTTTCAAAAGTTTTTCTTACTTTAACTTTTCAATATCTAAGACCCTCTTATCTTTATCATATTTACACTGTGTTTTTTAATACTTTTAACGGGAAAAGTACATAAACCCAGGAGTATATCATAATATATACTTATAGCACAATACATATGGTAAAGAAATTAAGGAAGAATATAAGAATACACAGAAGAACTGTACAAAAAAGATCTTCACCACCAAGATAATCACGATGGTGTGATCACTCATCTAGAGCCAGACATCCTGGAATATGAAGTCAGGTGGGCCTTAGGAAGCATCACTACGAACAAAGCTAGTGGAGGTGATGGAATTCCAGTGGAGCTATTTCAAATCCTGAAAGATGATGCTGTGAAAGTGGTGCACTCAATAGGCCAGCAAATTTGGAAAACTCAGCAGTGACCACAGGACTGGAAAAGGTCAGTTTTCATTCCAATCCCAAAGAAAGGCAATGCCAAAGAATGCTCAAACTACCACACAATTGCACTCATCTCACACACTAGTAAAGTAATGCTCAAAATTCTCCAAGCCAGACTTCAATAATATGTGAACCGTGAACTTCCTGATGTTCAAGCTGGTTTTAGAAAAGGCAGAGGAACCAGAGATCAAATTGCCAACATCCTCTGGATCATCAAAAAAGCAAGATAGTTCCAGAAAAACATCTATTTCTGCTTTATTGACTATGCCAAAGCCTTTGACTGTGTGGATCACAATAAACTGTGGAAAATTCTGAAAGAGGGGGGAATACCAGACCACCTAACCTGTCTCTTGAGAAATCTGTATGCAGGTCAGGAAGCAACAGTTAGAACTGGACATGGAACAACAGACTGGTTTCAAATAGGAAAAGGAGTGTGTCAAGGCTGTATATTGTCACCCTGCTTATTTAACTTCTATGCAGAGTACATCATGAGAAACGCTGGGCTGGAAGAAACACAAGCTGGATCAAGATTGCCAGGAGAAATATCAATAACCTCAGATATGCAGATGACACCACCCTTATGGGAGAAAGTGAAGAGGAACTAAAAAGCCTCTTGATGAAAGTGAAAGAGGAGAGTGAAAAAGTTGGCTTAAAGCTCAACATTCAGAAAACAAAGATCATGGCATCTGGTCCCATCACTTCATGGGAAATAGATGGGGAAACAGTGGAAACAGTGTCAGACTTTATTTTTTGGGGCTCCAAAATCACTGCAGATCGTGACTGCAGCCATGAAATTAAAAGATGCTTACTCCTTGAAAGAAAAGTTATGAGCAACCTAGATAGCAAATTCAAAAGCAGAGACATTACTTTGCTGACTAAGGTCCGTCTAGTCAAGGCTATGGTTTTTCCAGTGGTCATGTATGGATATGAGGGTTAGACTGTGAAGAAGGCTGAGCACCGAAGAATTGATGCTTTTGAACTGTGGTGTTGGAGAAGACTCTTGAGAGTCCCTTGGACTGCAAGGAGATCCAACCAGTCCATTCTGAAGATCAGCCCTGGGATTTCTTTGGAAGGAATGATGCTAAAGCTGAAACTCCAGTACTTTGGCCACCTCATGCGAAGAGCTGACTCATTGGAAAAGACTCTGATGCTGGGAGGGATTGGGGGCGGGAGAGATTGGGGGCAGGCAGAATAGGGGATGACCGAGGATGAGATGGCTGGATGGCATCACTGACTTGATGGACGTGAGTCTGAGTGAACTCCGGGATTTGGTGATGGACAGGGAGGCCTGGCGTGCTGCAATTCATGGGGTCGCAAAGAGTCAGACTCAACTGAGCGACTGAACTGAACTGAACTCAAGGTATATGAATATTTTGTGTATTCCTCGGCAGATTACTGTGTTCAAATGAATAGTGTGTTTCTCTCTCATCCATTGTTCTTTAGAGTAGAAAGTATAGCCCCTTGTAAAAAAAATTTGAGTGAGTTAACATGGTTTTCTGTTTTGCTGGTTTTATCCTCCTGTTTATCCTTAGCATATTAACAAATTCAGCCATTACAGATAAAAGAGAAAGAAAAACAGTACCATTTTCTAAAGCATAAGATTCCACAAGTTGAATGTGATTGATTTTAAAGGAAAACCCTGCATCATTTAAGAAGTTGTACTAAAATATTTCATTTAATGATTTATCAACAACTCCCTGTTCTGTCCCTGCAGAAGGTGAGATCAAAATCCTCTCTGAGTAAGATGGGTTGGTAAGAAAGTTATATGTGGTTGAGAGTTCTAAGAAGATCTGTGCCTTGATACCTACTCCTTGCCTGGTACACACTTGAGAAGGGAGAAGGAGATGATGCCAACTACATGTGTGTATCTGAAAATAATAGTGAATCTGCTCCAATTTTCATTTAGAAACCTAGAAGCACTATGACATGAGAGCCAAGGGGCAATCCCGGGTAGTCCCATCAAATACTATAACCTCAAATAATCATGGAAGAACACCTAAGTATGTATCTGCTCTGGGAAGGTGCCATGGAGTGAGAGGCAGTAGACCTCAAATGGACATGTGGCTGAGGTGAAGTCTTGGCGGCGGATGACGGCATGGACTGTATGGCCAGGGGGTAGACATCTCAGCTGACGCAGGGAAGCAGATAACTCAGTTGATGACAATTTGGAGGAGGTGATGATAGCAGACTCCTGATGGAGTGATGTTTATATTTCAGTGGATACCTGACAGGGGATGAGCTACCTTCTTCTACTGTTATTTATTCATTGAAAAACCAAACATTTGTTCCGTTCTAGACACTATCTTTGCTGTAGGCACTGTCAGAAAGTACCTATCTATATTAGCCTTCAAACTCCATCCTAGAGAGAAAGAATTAACTTTCTATTTTGCAGCATACCATACATTACACACAATTACTTGGTCCCTTCCATGAGAATGTGTGCTCCAAGAGAGGAACAAGCATTCCTTTTGCTTATTACAAAATTTAGCACATAGCAGGTGTCCAGTGATACCTGATTGAAGCAAACTAATGACTCAGAAATAATGAAACTCTAGAAACACACAAATTATAGAAAAATAAAATCTTATTTGTGTATTTGAGTTAATGAGTGGAAGATTACTATTTCAAGAGTCAAATAAGACCATTAAGTCATAAAATTACCTTTTTTGTTTTCTTTTACTTTACAATATTGTATTTGTTTTGCCATACATCAACATGAATCCGCTACAGGTATACATGTATTCTCCATCCTGAACCCCCCTCCCTCCCTGTACCATCCCTCTGGGTCGTCCCAGTGCACCAGCCCCAAGCATCCAGTATCATGCATTGACCCTGGACTGGTGATTTGTTTCATATATGATATTATACATGTTTCAATGCCATTCTCCCAAATCATCCCACCCTCTCCCTCTCCCACAAAGTCCAAAACACTGTTCTCTACATCCGTGTCTCTTTTGCTGTCTCGCATACAGGGTTATCATTACCATCTTTCTAAATTCCACGACTTCCCTGGTGGCCCAGACGGTACAGCGTCTGTCTACAAAGCAGGAGACCTGGGTTCGATCCCTGGGTTGGGAAGTTCCCTGGAGAAGGAAAAGGCAACCCACTCCAGTACTCTTGCCTAGAAAATCCCATGGACAGAGGAGCCTAGTGTCCATGGGGTCGCAAAGAGTCGGACACGACTGATGACTTCACTTTCAGTTTCTATACTGTATTGGTGTTTTTCTTTCTGGCTTACTTCACTCTGTATAATAGGCTCCAGTTTCATCCACCTCATTAGAACTGATTCAAATGTATTCTTTTTAATGGCTGAGTAATACTCCATTGTGTATATGTACCACAGCTTTCTTATCCATTCATCTGCTGATGGACATCTAGGTTGCTTCCATGTCCTGGCTATTATAAACAGTGCTGCGATGAACATTGAGGGATAGGCAAAACACTCTCCGACATAAATCACAACAGGATCCTCTATGACCCACCTCCCAGAATATTGGAAATAAAAGCAAAAATAAACAAATGGGACCTAATTAAACTTAAAAGCTTCTGCACAACAAAGGAAACTATAAGCAAGGTGAAAAGACAGCCTTCAGAATGGGAGAAAATAATAGCAAATGAAGCAGCTGACAAACAACTAATCTCAAAAATATACAAGCAACTCCTGCAGCTCAATTCCAGAAAAATAAACGACCCAATCAAAAAATGGGCCAAAGAACTAAATAGACATTTCTCCAAAGAAGACATACGGATGGCTAACAAACACATGAAAAGATGCTCAACATCACTCATTATCAGAGAAATGCAAATCAAGACCACAATGAGGTACCGTTTCACACCAGTCAAAAATGGCTGTGATCTGAAAGTCTACAAGCAATAAATGCTGGAGAGGGTGTGGAGAAAAGGGAACCCTCTTACACTGTTGATGGGAATGCAAACTAGTACAGCCACTATGGAGAACAGTGTAGAGATTCCTTAAAAAACTGGAAATAGAACTGCCTTATGACCCAGCAATCCCACTGCTGGGCATACACACTGAGGAAACCAGAATTGAAAGAGACATGTGTACCCCAATGTTCATAAAATTATCTTTTATGTATCTAAAGTAAGATGGCCAGTGAATAAAGGCAGAAAACTTTTCTATGTGTGTCTACCTAGGGTTAGGGGACACGTGCCTCAGCATACATAGATCTTTGGGATGATATCTTTGTTTGATGTTAGAGGTGGGAAGATGCGGTATGTGTGTAACAGTTTAGTGAGGAAGAGCATAATTAATATGGGTGGTCTTGACTGTTGTCTAGACCTCTGCCACCTATTATAATCATTGCTATATGTAGCTATCAAGTACTCTACGAGTATCTAATCCAAATGGAACTATGCTGCAAGTGTAAAATGTACACTGGATTAAAAAACTTATTAATAGTACAAAAATACAAAATATTTCAATTTTTAAAATATCAATTATGTTAAAGTAATATGCATATATTTGTTTAAATAAGTATGTTTCTAAATTAACTTCAGCTTATTCTACTTTTGACTACTAGAAATTTAAATATTATATGTGTGACTTGCAATTTAATTCTACTGGGCACTGAACAGAATGAACATTTTGCTCAGACACATTGCCTTTGCTTGGCTTTGTACCTCAGACAAGAACGTATCCCTGTTGCTTGATCTGACAGTGTTGCTCCAGTAACTGCGTACCTCCATTTTGACCTTCTTTTTCCCTGGAAACTAATGAACTTATGTGGACATATCATCTAATTATTCCAGATAAGCTCTGATTACTTCAGGAGTTCACCATTTCTAAATAACAGCTCAAAAAATAAATTAATTGAATGATAAAGTTTACAGTTTTATCTAGGAATTATAAATGTTTATTCTTTAAGTTACTTATTGTCACATGGGTAAATATGCATTTTCTGTATTGAACATACAATTAGCAATGAACTCACCAAAAGTCAGGTGTTTATTTTCTCTTGGCTTTTTCTTTTTCTTTTTTTTAGCAAATGAAACCTCAGTTTCAGAGAGAACCATACATGGGTTAGGTATATTATAGTTAATGTAGAAGGTATTCACTTCCACATGGTTTCAATGGCAAAAGTAAGCAAATGGGGGTGTGTACAAAGATAGGACTGTAGATACCATAAGAAGTATAATTAATTCAGACATTTATAAAAGAAAAAATTTCTAACTATTGCAGGCAGGGCAGAAGCATAACCTCTTGAATGGCTGAACTGCTCTGTGTCTGATCCTATCTATCCAGAAGTAGTTGAAAGGATAATTTCAAGAATTACATGACTAACATGCACATTTAAAAATTCTATTTAAGAAAAAGGAATTATATTCACACAGGTCACCTAAATAGGCAGACTATACTAATCAAATCACTTGGATAATTACTGTAATTTCCACATCTTTGAATTTATTTAGTGAAAGTTGTGTAACAAGCAGAGTATATTTGGAGAGAGGTATCTGGTGTAACAATGTTCGTTTTAGTAAAGATGAAAACTAATGAGGTGAAGTTCAATGTTGCACAATGACTAAATGGAACCTAGATTAAAACTAAGGTTTTCCAGTCCTCAGATTTTTCCTCAGTAGAATCTAAAGGCAGGAAAAAGTTCCAAATGTCTTCTAATAATCTCCATTGCTCCAAGGTCCAAGTTATGTTAGAAAGAGTAATTCTTATTAACAATTATTTTTCTCTTTGGGCACTGATATGATGATTTGTACAATTAGAAACAGTCCAAAAAATTAAAAGAACTTTTTAATTTTCAGGCAACAGTGTCTCTATTCATTTTATATCTGATTAGCTAATTCGTCCATTGCAAAATGTATTGGAACAAAATTTTTGTCACATAGATGTTATGAGGTCAATGTGTATAATAGAATTACAGAAACAAACAAGTCTTGAATTCTAAATTTTATTAGCAATATTCACTTGGTTGACTCTGGTTTTTATTTTACTTATCAGTGAATACTTTTTCTGTAATAGAGATTATTTTTATATTGCTTCCTTAATAATTTCTCACTTTCTTTTAATATATACTATAACCTTACAATTTTCTCAAAAGTCATTGATATGGCAAACAATGGCTATTATTGTCTATTTATCCATTTGTGAATTTTTAATTGCTATGTGTCTCACTGTTCTTCCTTGGGTTTATCATGCCTGGGACTCTGTGCTTCCTGGACTTTGTTGATAGCCATTTCCTTTCCTATTAGGGAAGTTTTCAGCTATTAATTCTTCAAATATTTTCTCAGGTCGTTTCTCTCTTCTCCTTCTGGGACCCCTACATTGTGAATGTTGGTGAGTTTAATGTTGTCCCAGAGGTCTGTCATTAAAACTCTTACTAAAGTTTCAATTCTTATGATTCTATTTATATTTTCTCATAAGCCTTCTTTCTGATTTAGTTTTCTATTTGGCTTTATAGTTTTCCTTTTTCTTTCCTTCCCTGATTCTAGGAGTCTGTGTATTTGTTGTCATTGTCAATAGAACATTGACATAGAAGAGAAAAGGAATATAATTGCCTGAATTTGCCTTAATGTTTGCTCTGAGAATCAGGTAATTTATATTTATTTCTGCTTGCCAAATATACTAGCTTCTTATTTTGTCCAGACACTGTGTTTGATATGAGAAGGTATAAATGTGAATGATGCTATCCAAAACTACAGATTTATGATGGAAAACATAATCTGCATTTTCTTTCCAGAGACTAAAAAACTGTAACTCATGTTTTAAATTTCTTTTTAGAAATATTCAAACAATTCTCTTAGACGCAAAGTGAATAGTATTCTTACTTTAAAGATAGCTTTGTGCGTTAATACTTAACATTCCCCCCCCCAGTTTTGCTGAAAAATAATTGACATACATCATGGTGTAAGTTTAAAGCCTACAGCATAATGATTTGATTTACATTTGTGAAGTGATAGGGTCAACTAACATCTGTCATCTCATAAAGTATAAAAAGAAGAAAAGAAAATTTTAAAAAAACTTTCTGATGAGAACTCGTAAGATTTACTCTCAACAATTTTTCTGTATAGCATATAGCAATATTAACTATAGTCATACTATTGTGCATTTATTTCCTAGTACTAATTTATCTTATAACAGGACTGTTACATGTCTTGGCCATCTTCCTCCAATTTTCTTTCTCCTACCCTACTCATCTAATAACCACATATCTGATTTTTTTCTGTGACTTTGTTTTTGTTTTTAGATTTCACATATAAGTGAGATCATACAATATTTCTATTTCTGATTTATTTCACTTCATATAATATCTTCAGAGTTCATCTATGTTTTTACAAATTGTAGGATTTCCTTATTTTTTATGGCTGAGTAATAGCTCACTGTGTGTATATATGAGTGTGTTTATAGGTGTGTGTGTCTACACCATAGAGGCTTCCCTGGTAGCTCATCTGGTAAAAAGTCTGCTTGCAATGCAGGAGACCCTGGTTCGATTCCTGCGTCGGGAAGGTATGTATATACGCACTATAACTTCTTCATCCATCAACAGATACTTAGGTTGTTTCCATGTCTACTGTAAATCATGCTGCCATGTACATTGGGTGCAGATATCTTTTAGAGTTAATGTCTCTGTTTCATTTGAATATGTTACCGGAAGTGGAATTGCTAGGCCAGGTGGTAGTTCTTACATTGCAACAACCTTCCAAGGGTTCCCTTTCTCCACATCCATACTAGCATTTGTTATTTCTTTTTTGATGATGGACTTTCCAACAGGTATATAGTAATACATCCCATTATGGTTAAATTTTCATTGCTCTGATGACTGTATTTTCATGTACCCATTGCCATTTAATATATATTCTTTGGAAAAATGTCTATTCAGGTCATTTGCCATGATTTTTTGCACATGAATGGTATGAGTTTTTACCATATTTTTGATATCAACTCCTTATCAGATATATGGTTTTAAAATATTTTTTATTGTTCTGTAAGTCTTCTGTTCGTTTTAATGATGGCTTCTTTTGCTGTACATAAACAAACCTTTGTGGCAGCGCAATGTCTCTGCTTTTTAATATGCTGTCTAGGCTTGTCATAGCTTTTCTTCCAAGATAAGTTATTAAAGCTTAATTAGTCTCGTTTGGTGGGCTTCCCAGGTGGCATTAGTGGTGAAGAATCTACCTGCCAGTGCAGGAGACATAAGAAACGTGGGTTTGATCTTTGGATCCGTAATATTCCCTGAAGGAGAAAATGGCAACCCACTCTACTATTCTCTTCTGGAGAATCCCATGGACATAAGAGTCTGGAGGGCTGCAGTCCATGAGGTTGCAAAGAGTCAGATACCACTGAGCTTCTGAGCACACTGTCTCCTTTGGTGATGTCATATTTACTTGGCTTTTCATGAACCTTGGTTCATTACATCGATATCTGTATATGCTAGCAATGGGGTTCCTTTTTCAGACTTTACAGGTTTGCTTTGGCAGAAATGAATCTTCAGCAATCAATTCAGTTTGGGTGTTTCTGCTGATATTGTCATTAAGCAGGTGGGGTCTACTATTATGGTCTATATTTTGGTGAAGCATGTCATTCAAACTCAGAGATGGAGGACTGGGAGTGTGCCACTGGCTGAGAACAGCTGGGAAGGACTGCTGGCTCAGTTCCCTATCACAGTGAGGCTGAGGCTGTGGTGTGAACCTTGCCATTGCTTGGATTCTCTGGACAGGCTCACTAGGTGGTTGAGACTTAGCACTATTTTCAGTTGTAGACGGAGCTGTGAATTAGATTCCCTCCACTAACAGAGCAGCAGGATGAAACCGTGGGCCTGTACAGCTTGTTGTTTGGGGACCCAAATCAGGGAAGAGTGTGCACTGAATTCCTGGGTCAGGTGAGGCCACTGGTTTTGCTGTGCAGATGGGGAAAGCCATGGGCTGTGGTCTTGGCTCAAGTGCCACTGTAACCAGGACTGTTGAGTACACAGTTCCCCATGTACTCTGGTAAGCTTCCCTAATTAGGCATGCCGGAAACCATATTTAGTAATGAGTTGGGCTACAAATCAGTTTCCCTGTCCAGGTACAATAGAAGAAGCAGCTTTAAAACTAGTAAAGCTCCTGGTGGTTTTGACTCAAGCCGACCTGTGCCCCAAATTCCCTTGCTAATCAAATCCCTGGTTTTGTTCTGACTATGGCCCCTGGTTGCCCTTTTTTGGCTTGAGTACTGTTGGGCTGCACAGACAGATTCCACATGTTCTTGCCAGCCCTTCTGGTCATGGTGCCAGGAGCCACAGAAGGTAGGTGGAGCTCTGTCTCAGCTTCCTTACCTGGGTGGGAAGGAGAGGGTCCAATCTAAGGCAACTCTCAATTTCGCAGATAGGTTCTCTGGGTAGGAAGGGTTCAAGAGCTACCCTCAGCCTTGGCATGTGTAGCATGAAAATTCTCCATACCCAGTACTGGCTCTGCTCTGGGAGTGATCAGCTTTGCCCACCTGCCTTTGTGCCTGAGCACCACTGGGCTGAACACTGTCGTGGTGTTCTCACCAGCCCCTCTGGCCAGGCAGGGTATGACTTAGTGCCTTGCCTGCCCATGGGCTCTAGGGATGGCAGCACTCCTTGTTTGAGGATCTGAATCAAGCAGCTCTGCTCCCTACTGAGTCTCTTGGTCAGAGTGTGCTGCCAAGCTGGTTTTGCAGATGAGCAGATTTGTGGGTTGGGATAACTGCTTACACACTGCAAGTACAAACTCAGTCTGTAAACATCCCTGTGCTGGTTGTTGCAAACCCCTCTTTCCTTCTCTGTAACAGTCAGATTCCCAGTGGTTGAGCCCTACAGATTCCTATGTAATCCTCTGTGGGCTAAGATCTGAGTAGTGATTCCCACAAAGCAAGGGGAGGGCCAAGTGTTCCCCTGGGGTCTCTTTTCTTCTTGGAGGAGCCAGACACTCTGAGGAGACCTCTCTGTGTGGTGCTGTGATGAATGAGGGAGGAGGCAGGGTGGTCAACATTACCTTGTAATGCAGTCTGGTGTCTTGTTCTTGAATAATTTTTAGTTGTTCCTCTTGTGACAGGGAGTGAAGTCAGGAACAATCTATGTTACGGTCTTGGTGACATCACTCAAAACACACACACATATTTCCCCACTCTACTTTTCAACTTCCAGTTTGTGAAGAACACTGATCATTCCAGTAACTTACACTAAGAAAACCGTTGCAGCTAAATGTTTATCTTACACTTTGTAAAGCAAGTATGAACAAATAAAAGAAAGCATGGAAATTTATGGTAACACTTGAAAATGTATGATTTATACTAAAAAGTCACCACAAAGGCTGAATGTGCTATTCAGGAATTATTCAACACTTTCACCCTAGACATAATTTGCTCTTTTAAAATATGATAAGACATTTTGATCTGCAGTCAGGTATGTGAGTTTTTTTTTTTTTATTAAATGATCACTGTTCCATGCAGGTAAAAGATAAATGATCAATGATGGGAAGAGTAATTTTTATGACTCCCCTTTTAAATGAAGGTTGCACTGAGTCAGCTTAGAAACTGTGCTCAAATGTGGAATGGAGTTTTCCATCTCTATCCTAAATTTTCGTTTTACCCCGATAAATCAAACCATAATAGTATAGAGTTGTTGATAACCAAAGATTAAAATAAGATTTTCTAGTTTTGCTTCCCAAAGATACACACACATACATATGTGTATATGTGTATTTATCAAATATCTGTTTTATTAAAATATTAGTATTTAGATGAAATATTACATAGCCAGTAAATGGATTAAGTTTTGGCTATGGTTATATCTGTTTGCACAGAAAAAAAATGGACAACTTGGACACTTTAAATGGATATTTCATTAACTTTTTTTTATAGTATATGCAATAGCTAAATAGTAATAGCCGCAGTATCTTTGTACAGATTACAGGTAATGCCATTTCATACTTTTATACAGCAAGTAGCAGACTCTGTTGTTCATCCCTCTGGGGGTTATGTTTTACTTCAGACTTCAAATAGACAGTTCTGTTGGGACCCAGGATATAATATTTCCCTTCTTGGCCTCCAGGGCAAAATGAGGCAAGTAGGCAGGGAATGCTGAGTGCCTGACCTAGGCTGCAAAATCTCTCAGATCACTCAGCGGTCATAGGCAACCAGTGGCAGCCACTTCTGAGAGCAGAAAGGAAACCGAAGTCTCCTTAGAAGTACAGTTGGTAAAAACTCAGATTCTATAGTGAAATATAAGCAATTATCTTTAGGAGAAATGATTTTTTTCAAGTAATAAGGTCACTGATACACTAATGAAGTGACAGACTAACGCAGATAAAGGTGGGACAAAATGCTATTGAGAATAAAATGAAAATTAAAAAGTATAAGTGGAAATATCCAAACCAAACCAATAGATTTTTAGCTAAATTCTTTAGCTGAAATAAGGAGTTTCATTACGCCTTTATGAATAGAGATAGGGTATTTATTTTATAACCCCATCTTCATTATATTGAGTTTTATATAATTATGCTAAAGCTAAGTGGTTAAGTGTATGGTAAACTGTGTGTGGTTTTCATTTCATAAAAGGGTTTCAATCACTCCTGTACCTCCATAAAATGCTGAATCAAACAGCTCTCTAGAGATGGAGTGGGGCTAAATAACTATAGCAATTTCCAACAGATGGCCAGTTAGGTCTGAGTTACTGAGATAACTTATATCTTTTAGCACTGAACCCCATTTGTTATTTCCTTTTAACCTTTGTGGAGCCAATCAAATTAAATATTTGACACAGAAGTCTTTAAAGCAAAACCATTTATTGGATGGAAGCAATCAAAACAGGAAAGGGAAGATAGCCCTTTTGGGATCCAGAGATATGGTACTTCTTAGAGCAGAGGTGTCTCTAGGTTTCATACAAGAAAACAGTAAAGAAGTTAGAACAAATTTGTCTTTGATTAGTTGTGGTTGCCTGACCAGCCCGGGTTTCCCTGGTGATCTTCCAGGAGACAATATGTGAGAGTGGAAATGGGTTTCATTTTAGTATCAAGGGAACCCTTTTTCTGTGATTACCTCAAACTGCTCAGCAGCTCACCTGGGCTCTGTGTATAGAATGGAGTAAAGTGTCAACTCGGCCACTTTATTCATTTGCCCTAATAGGAAATGCTCTGCCTGTGTCCCTTTGGGTCTTGCTTTTGCTTTGTGTTTGTTGGATGAAGTTACTTGACCTTTTTCTTGTTGACCTGATGTAGATCTTTGCATACACACGACTCTCCAGCACACAATTTTACCCAAACAGGGTTCCTTGACCTTTATTATATCCAGGAAAGATTTCTGGGCTGTCTTTATCTCCTTCTAGTTCATTAAACTATTCTGAGACAGGCCAAAAATGTAATGTTTGACCAACAAAATTATTTAATTCATCTTTTTTGATTAGATAATTCACACAGTATATATGGGGCTTCCCAGGTAGCTCAGTGGTAAAGAAGCCTTTACCTGCTGATGCAGGGCACATGGGTTCAGTCCCTGAGTTGGGAAGATCCCCTGGAGTAGGAAATGACAACCAGCTCCAGTATTCTTGCCTGGAAAATTCAATGCACAGAGGAATCTGGCAGGCTACAGTCCATGGGGGTCACAAAGAGTCAGACACGACTGAGCAACTCAGCACCCACATATGCAGCATATGGACATTTCAAAAGACATAAAAATGTGTACACTGGAAAGCATATCTTTCTCTCATTCCCATAACTCAGTTTCCCATGTTCTGCCTTCAAGAGCAGGCTCTGTTATAGAGTGATATGTCATTTATAACTTCATCCATGATTTTCCAGAGACCCTGTCAACTTTTCTTTCTTTCTCTATCATCCTCTCTCTTTGTTTGCTTCCTTCCTTCTGCAGCATTCTCTCCTCGCTGCTCTGCAACTTGATTTAATTTAACATTATGTCTTGGACATTATTCCTTATCAGTTTAGAAAATAGCCTAATGCTTTTAATGGAGACTTTATTCTCTTGTTTAGATATACTTTAAAAGTATTTATCCAGTTTCTTACTGATGCTCATTTATGTTATTGCCAATATTTTGTTTTACAAATAATGCAGCAGCGGATATTTCTGTACATGTGTCTTATAGCTTCTGTACCTCTAGAGATAAAGTTAAGTAGTCAGTATATTTGTACTACTTTCTACCTTCTTTTCTCTTCTCTCAGCTCTTTAAGTTTCTAACATTTCTCAATACTGGATTTATAATAGTTACATTTGCTTCTGTAATAATAACCTGTCCATTTGTCCTAGACTTAGTCTTATGTTTAACAGACTTGGTGTTCACCATCAATCCTTTTGAAAGTTTCTTCATTCATTTCTTCTTTGGCTGAAGTTGGTCCTTTAGTAGTTCTTCAAGAAGGCATCTTGGGAACTATATTCCCTGAGGTATTGTGCATTTAGTGTTTATATTTGAATAACAGGATGAACACTACTTAAATTCTTTATCACACTCTGCTGATCTCTTCAAAAGACTTAATTGCTCACTACATTTTAGAATTGGATTTTGCCATACAGAAGGAAGTTTGATACCAGTTTATTTATTTCTGATTTAAGTGACTTGATCTTTTATTTTAGATGTCCAAAGAATTCTTTCCTTATTTTTGATATCCAATGAATCTGTGTCTTTGTATCATTCTCTATCATTTAGTTTTGTTTGTTTATTATTGGTAGAATATGCTATACTCTTTGAACCTGTAAATTTAAATCCCTTTCTCTTTTAGGGAAGTTTCTTGAATTTTAATTTTGTATATTTGTTCTCTTTATCACTTAATATTTTTTTCTTGCGGACTCCAACTATTCAAATGTAATATATATCTTTTTCTTTTTCTCCACATGTATCATTTGTTAAAATTCCTTTTATCATTTTCTTAATCCTTTGCCTTTCATGTCTTTTACTCTGTCTTCACAATTGTCTGATATCCTTCTAGCTGCCCCCAAAGTGGCTTTCATTTCCATGATAAGCTTAGTTTTTCTATACTCCTTTCCTAAATTGTGCCAGCTTTTTTTCCCCTAAGTTGTCTTCTCATTAAGGTATTCAATGAAATATATATATGAAACAAGGCACTATTATATGTGCCAGATCACTGTTATACAGGCCAGTGATAGAGTAAAAGGAGACAAAAGTTTATCCTCTCACAGAGCTTACATTACAGTCGACTTTCGTATTTCTGCCTTGACTCTCTTTTATATATGTAATTGTGTGTGTGTGCATACTCAGTCATGCCCGACTCTTGTGACTCTTTGTGACTCCAGGGGCTGTAGCCCACCAGGCTCCTCTGTCCATGGAATTCTCCAGACAAGAGTACAGGAGTGGGTTGCCATTCCCTTCTCCAGGGGATCTTCCTGACCCAGGGATTGAACCCAGGTCTCTTGCATTGCAGGCAGCTTCTTTACCATCTGAGCCACCAGGGAGGCCCATATATGTGATTACTTCATTGGATTTCTATAAAATTCACTATGGTATTTTTATTTGATTCATGAAAAGTAATTCTTTTGAGAACAGATTTTCTACCATCTGTTTTCTTTTAACTTTTTGGTAGCCTCATTGTAGACCCTATGTCTATTATGGGTTTGTTTTATTGCTCATCTTTGAATGACATCATTCATTCCTTCTAGACCAATTATTTATATGGTCTTTTTTTGGATGGGTGAGAGAGTTATTAGATCCATGTTTTAGTTGTGGGGTCAGCAAACTGTAATTTTAATGTGGTCCATATCCTTGTTTAGTCTGTGAACTAGGAATGGATTTCATATTTTTAATGAATTGGAGGAGGGAGTTGTTGCAGAGACTGTATGTGGCCCACAAAGCATAAAATATTCATTATCTCATCCTTTGCAGAAAAAGTTTGCCAGTTCCTATTTCTTGCTAGCAGTGGTTCTTATTATAAAACAAAATAATGTGTTAATGAGTTTGTTAGCCTTCATTTATTCCAGGAAATTGAGATTACCAGTGCAAAGGAGCTCTCATGAATCTCTCTACTCTAGCTTGCCTCAGAAACTGTCCACTTCCTTCAAATATGGCTCTGTGTGGTGTGTATGGATGTATCTGCGTATGATTTATCATTTACCTTTCTATTCTATACCCTGTTTTTAGAGACAGTGATAGAATTGGTCAAAAAATATTTTGCTACCAGCACATATATAAATTTCATTTATGGAGATGAAAGATTATTGCTATTGCTTGTAAGTATATGTCACTTGCCTTGGAAAATAGTGCTCTGATGCCTTTCTCTGAGTCCTGCAGCCAAGGATGTATTTATTCTCAGGGATTGTTTCTACACTTCTTTTGTACTTTTTCTACATTTTCCAGCTTTCCCTCATGTATTGTGATTTAACTTACAAATACTAAATCAAAGGTAGACAATGGGTTTCTATTTCTTATTCTCTTAGTTGTTTTCATATGATCACTCAAAGAAGAAGAGGAAAATATCTACCTTAGTACCATATTTTAAATAAAATCTCTACACTTTTATAAACACGCAAAACCTTTACTTTGGAATATGTTGTCTGAAACTTTCAGGAATAAAGGCAGCAAAGTGAAATAGTAAGGATGGTAGGAATGCCAGTGTAAGCTGAGATTACTGTGAATAAACAGTAGATGCTTATCAGACTGCCTCACAAATATCTAACCAGGACATAGTGCTGTAGTTGCACACAGGGCAAATCCTTCAGAGCCCTGTATGGTTGGTTGATTAAATTCCGCTTAATGATTTAAGTGACGAGAAGGAAGACTTAAGGAATAAGGGAATGTCTTGGAGAGACTTGTTCTGTGAATCAGCAAGCCATCGGTGCAGACACGGTATAACGCACTGCGCTAGGTGCCACTTCACTCTGTACTTGTCATCAAGCAGATCATTATGCCACCAAAGGCAAGAGGAAACGGTTTCAACTAGAGATGTAATTGATATCAAATGAATCGCTTAGTGTGAGAGTTTCAAAAGAAGGACACATACATGGAAAACTCTGTACTAGTAATCCGCTTTCATCTGCAGTTTTGTTTTCTTTGGTTTCTGTTAATAGCAATCATCTGTGATCTGAAAACATGAAAAGGAAAATTCCAGGAATAAACAATTCATAAGTTTTTAATTGTGTGTCATTCTGAGCAGTATGAGCAAATTTTGTGCTGTCTTGCCCAGGATGTGGATCATTCCTTTTTCTAGCATATCCTGCCTGTTAGGCACTTAATAGATATCTCAGTTATCAGACTGTGGTAAAACAGTGCTTCTTCAAGGAGCCCTTATTTCACTTAATAATGGCCTCAAAGTGCACAAATATAGAAGCTGACTGTCTATCAATAATTATTTTAAACACAAATGGATTAATTCTCCAAAGTGCTTCCTTTAATTTGAAAAGGTTAAAGTTCTCAGCTTAATAAGGAAATAAAAAAGTACTGTATGCTGAGGTTGCTATGATCTGTGGTAAGAATGAATCTTCTATCCATGGAATTAAAGAAAGGAAAAAAAATCATGCTAGTTTGGCTGTTTTGTGCCATAAACTGCAAAAGTTAGGGCCATAGTAAATAAGTGCTTTTTTAAGATGGAAAATGCATTGCGTTTATACAGTAGGATATTTGGAGAGAGAGGGAAATTATATTCACATTACTTTTGGTATATTATACTCCTATACTTACCCTACTTTATTATTAGTTATGGTTTTTAATATCTTACTATGCTTAATTTATAAATTAAACTTTATCATAGTTGCATGTGTATATGAAAAAAAAACATACATAGGATTTGATACTCTCCATGGTTTCAGTTATCTACTAGGGGTCTTGCAACATATCCCTGTAGATAAGGGGGAACTGCTGTATTTGAAGTAATGAGGACCTTGGGAGAAAATAAGATAGTGAAGTATCATGACCACTAACTTTTCTTCTAAGACTCTTGACACATAGGGTGAAAAATTAAGATAGCTAGGTGACTCCATTCAAAAGTGTAAATGAGAAAAAGAATGAGATTAACTTCATAATGGAAGCTTTTTTTTTACTTCTTCTTCACACATATTAACCTATGCAGTGAAGTTAAAATCCTTTAAATTTCAGATTGTGGATCTTATTTGGAATCAACTGGACTTAGCTTAATTTTCAACATTTTGCAATTGCAATGTGTTTCCAATATAATAAAAAAGTAAGTTTGTTTTGCAATGAACAATGGGATACATGTGTCTTTTTTCAATTTTGTTTCTATATTCTGTCTCCCACCCTCATTTTCATGAAGGACATGAATTTTGTTTTTTAAATTTGCATAGTAACATTTACTTCTTTTCTGCTCCATGAAGGAATATAATTAAAACAGTGAAAAGCATTGAGCTGATGGTTCATAATGTGCTAATTCATGATAGTGTATTAGCATTCTGATTAAAATAAACTACCTAATGAAACTGAAGAAAGATTTCATTCTCACCCTTCTCATTATATGTATGGTGAGTTCTGCGATTCAGGCGATGTTGCAACAGAGAGGCTATCGTAAGTGAATGCTGCTTAGGAAGCTATTCAACGGGAGTTTTTAAACAGCTGTTCCCAAGCTTCATTAAGACTCATTATGAGTTGTCATGTAATGGAGAACTTATATTTTTTGATGATCTCTGCATACCAGTAAAGATAAAAGTATGTCTTAAGGCAGAACTAAAAAGAACAGAAGTTGGTACATATTAAAAATAGATTACTAAAATGCCCTAGTTAGCTGGCACAGACCTTAAAAGCTCAGTACAATCATTCAGATTTAAAGGGAAAGATAAAAAGTGACTAAATTCACTGAGCTTTTAATACATCAACTGTTATATTTTAGGGGAAAAGCTCTATTCTTTTATATGAAAGCTACCTGGGGCCCCAAAGATTGATCTGTACCTCTTATGATGGGAATTGAGAGAGCTGGCATGGTCACAGCTGAGAAGGGGCATTCTGATGGCTTTTCTAATTGCTACCTTGGTATCAAGTGCAGGTAAGAGTAGTATCTTCCCTCCGTGCATCACACTCAAGACATCTTTCTCACACCACACAAAGTTAAAGGTGATCTCAGTTCTTGGTTGAAGCATGAGCATCATTGATACATCTAGATCTGAATTCACAAGGACCTCCAGAAGGAATATATGCATAGAATGGACTCAGAAAAATGTATTTTGGGGAGCAGGAGATAAAGGGTGTTATTTTGAAGTTTCAGAGCTGTTTTTGCAGAGCAAGCACACTTTTTCTTTTTTAACTTACATTGTCAATTAAAGCAGTTAAAAATTTAAAGGGATGTCTTTATAATTCATGAAAAGTAAAAAAATATTAAGTATACATATCAAATGTTAAAACTGTAAGAATTTGAGCATTATACAAGGGATAATGAAAATTAAAGATGGTCACTTCAGCACCAAAACCATTGCCTAGAACTGCCATTTTTCCATCAAATGTAGCGCTTTCTCACAAGCACTGTCACCAGGAGGAATCCTGTCAGGGCCATCTGTGTGTATCCAACATCCTTAAAAATAGGGCCATCTGTGTGTCAAGGTCTCCATGGCTCAATGTCAGCTGCAGCCTTCATTCTCATACTCAGTCACGTTCATCCAGAACTCAATATCGCTTAGAAAAACCAAGAAAATGCCAAGCACGTGGCTTCCCTCTTGATTAGTTGTTTTCTTTTGTGAAAAAGGAGACAGTGTTTAGCAGGTACATTGCACCCTTGTCAGTAACAAACAGGCCAGATTGCCGTGAAGTTCAAGAACTGGAGCTGCTCAGAGAAAATGTTGCTTCATGACAGAGAGCCAGACATGACAGTAGTTTAGTGAAAGTGCTTTGGAAGTTAAGAAATGCAAGTTTATCTAAGTACAAATGCTGCAGAAAGTGAGGATGAGGGTACCATCTAAGAAAGCTTGCAGAGGCAGAGTAAGAAAAAGCTAGATAAGTGTACTCGGTATGGTAGGAAAAGTGTAATGTCTCTTTTACTCAAGATTAGTGTAAAAAGGGAGAAAGTTGGTGTTGGGTGGAGAAGAGCATGGCTCCCTGTTAAAGAGCAAGCTGAATAAAGTGAGAGTGGGTAAGGAGAAAAGAATATTTTTGTCTATTCTTGAAATGTGCTCATATTGTAACCATTTTGTTTCTGAAAAAATTTCCAAGGTAACTGATTATCTTTTTCAGTTGTTGCAAACAAAATTACTGAAGAGCTTTATATTTGATAGTCTTTAAACTAACATCTTGATATTGCCAGTAGGTGTGTTAAGTGTTGGAGGACACAGGAGAATTTAAGGAGCATTTACGAGCATTTGCCTATTTAATGCACTGAGGAGTTATCCAGGAAGTATAGTAGCTTCTTATTGGAAAGTTCTAATTACTGCTGAGACCACTCACAGATTAATTTGACATGGGAAGTGGCAATATTATTGTTTACCTAATCCCAGTGGTGGCTCAGATGGTAAAGCGCCTGCCTACAATGTGGGAGACCTGGGTTCAATCCCTGGGTCGGGAAGATCCCCTGGAGAAGGAAATGGCAACCCACTCCAGTACTCTTGCCTGGAAAATCCCATGGACGGAGGAACCTGGTAAGCTACAGTCCATGGGGATAGCAAAGAGTCAGACAGGACTGAGTGACTAAACTTTCACTTTTACTTTCAATCCCAGTGCAGCAAATCTAATGTTCTCCCTTACAACAGGCTTTCTTTTCTTTCTATCATCTCATCACTACAGAACTTGGAATGGTATCTGCGGTTTCCAATCATGCTTTCAAATGCTGCTTATGTTACAACTCATTGAAGAAGGTAGGGCCAGAATTACAATTCTCATTTTATGGTTGAGGATACAGATAAAGCAGGGCTTCCCAGGTGGCTCAGTGGTAATGAATCTGCCTACCAATGTGGGGAATGGAGGAGACATAGGTTTGATCCCTGGGTCGGGAAGATACTCTGGACGAGGAAATGGCAAACCACTCCAGTATTCTTGGCTGGAAAGAGGAGCCTGGGGGGCTGCAGTCCATGGGGTCGCAACTTGTCAGACACAACTGAGTGAATGAGCGTGCTACAGCACAAGTCAAGGAGGCTATGGAAACTGACCAGGCTGTTCAGCTAGTTAGCAGTTGACCTAGGACTTCAACACAGGTGTCCTGGATCTAATCTTGAAAGCAAGTCTTTTCCAGAAGAACACACTGCCACACACCTAATTTTAAAATAGGGGATTCTTGAGGAAAAAAATGATCTGTTTTTGGTCAATCCATTTTCTAGGATTCCTGGGGAGATTTTTGAGATCAAGTCTAGAAAGACAATAATTAATTCTTGCCAACTGAGCAGACATATTTTGGAAGTTCCTGCAGCTGTTATTATTTTTTGTAGCTGTATTTTATTTTTTCAATATTTTTATTACAAAGAAATTGCCTCTTAAATATACAGTGCTTTTAATAGTAATGAAATATCTGTATGACTAGCTCAATATGTGAAAGGATGATAGGCAATTTAGCTTGGCTGTGTAGGCTCTGGTTGTATCTTGTAATGGATAGTACCACCTTAGTTTTATGCCACATTTCTCAACATTTCTGAGGTTTTAACAAACTGTGCATGGCTATGTGAACAACCTGTTCTCCCCATGAAAGATGGCAAACATGCTGTGATGAAAATACTGTGCAATCATTTTTCAGAATGGATCTGCTGTATTCTGGATACAGCTACTAAAATAAGAATGGAACAAAACAGACAGGGATTTGTTAAAGTAAAATGGGACTCAGATGCTAAGAGGTCATAGTCTTTCGTTGCATATTCTTGTAAACTTATTCCTCAAGGTTGACATACAGGATTTTTGTTCCTTGAATAAGTAGCAGTTAAAATAACTTGTCTTTCTTATATATCATGCCTGTGTTTCTTTCTTATATTTTTGATGTAATTCAGACTTCCATTTTGATAATTCTTGAGTTCAAAAGGAGATGGGATTCACATAAATATCACTTAAATATAGTCTGTCATGGGCTATTCACTGGAATAGGTTTTATGTCCTCTCTGTATTATTTGACTCACCATCAAAGGTACAGTTTGTTCTCCGTATTTTTAGTTTAGTGTATCCTGAGTATTACATGGTGTGTTAATTTGAAATATGAGTACAATAGGGTATGGCAGGAACCACAGTATTTAATGTGAATAAATTGGAGTCTTAGGCCCATGAGTCAGACCAGCCTTTGCCAAGATATATTCAGCAGAACATAAATCTTATAGTATGAAGAGGGTGGGTAGGGATGAGAAGAAGGAAAGATATTTGAAAAATCTTATATGCCTCTCTTTGGAATTAGTAATTCCATTAGCATTTTAATGGCCTTGAGAATTCTTACAGTGGATAATTTTAACTTTGTTTAATTCAGTTTTTCTTAAATTTATTTGTCAACCATAAATATTTCATTGGCTTTTTATTATAGGGCAGTGTTTCTTGAAGAAAAACAGGTAAAAATCCTTGCCCCTATGGAGCTCACATTCAAATGGGGGACACAGATAGTAACAAATAAGCATGTAAAATAAAAAATAACAAATAAACGTGCAAAGTGCTATGGAGATTAAAAGGAAGAGAGAGGGGATGAAGGGAGTGATGGTCAAGGTGAAAAAGTTGGACATTTATTTGACTAGAGAATCTGTGTTGTGAATGAGTAATACTTCTTAAGGACTCAAGAACTAAAGTCTACAGAAAACACTCTGAGAACCAGAGTTGGATACTCTGTCAGGACCTTGGACAGCTCATTTTCTAGCTACATGTTTCCTATTTCTTTATATAACCTGATTTCTTTAAAAAGTACCCTATATCCCAAATGTATCTTTCTGAATTTGTCTGACAATAGCTGTGATTTATGAGCTCATGCTGATACAGTACTTAAACCTTTAATACAAGTTTTGTCCTTTGAGGGAATAAAATAGATGACCAAAAATCAGATTAATAACCACTAGATGTCGGTGTTATCATTGGGTAACAGACACGATCTTAAATCTCCTTAGCAGGCATGGTTGACCTAGATAATTTACTGCATAAGTAGATATTAAAAAATACCTTCCAAGTTTATTATCATCTAGCTGCATAACTTTTTTCAAGCAGTTCCTAGATGATAAAGACAAATATAATTCAGAACAAGATTTAAAGAAAACATAAGAATGTTGGCAAATACCTATTGATCAAGCTGAACAGTGGATTGTGACACATTTTGTTTACATTTCCTCAATGAAACCTTTACTGAGCAATTATTATGTGTCAGGTTCTCAACTAGGCACCAAGGATACAATTAACAAGCTAATGTTCCACAAAGCAAGAATAGTTAACAATATGCTGTCGATTATATTGGTTAATGTTAATACATTTATGAAAGCAGAGAAAGAAGGATGGAGATAGAGTGGCATAACTAGCTTTATAGACAATTCAGTGGCAATAAGAAGGATTGATTTGCAGGGGGACATGTCTGGGCTCATGGAGACCTTAGGAGACTTAGTTGGCAAATATTTATACTGACTTACTTCAAAGACAAATTAGAAGCCGTAGGGTAGTAGCTCCATCAACATCCGTCATCAACTCTGCAAATCTACCTGTATCTTGTCTATTCTTCTTTCCTCTCCTCCTGTGTCATAGATACTTCTTTTTCTATGTAAGGCTAACATGTCTATCTGTCCTTCCAGCCTCCATCAGAGGACTTTGTGGTATTGAGCGTCCTTAACCTTCACTATCTTCCTCTCTCTCAAGTTCCTTCCCTTCAGGATTTGCATATGCTCTGTTATATAGCATATTCAAAAGCAGGGACATTACTTTGCCAACAGCGGTCTGTCTAGTCAAGGCTATGGTTTTTCCTGTGGTCATGTATGGATGTGAGAGTTGGACTGTGAAGAAGGCTGAGCACCAAAGAACTGATGCTTTTGAACTGTGGTGTTGAAGACTCTTGAGAGTCCCTTGGACTGCAAGACGATCCAACCAGTCCATTCTGAAGGAGATCAGCCCTGGGATTTCTTTGGAAGGAATGATGCTAAAGCTGAAACTCCAGTGCTTTGTCCACCTCATGTGAAGAGTTGACTCATTGGAAAAGAGTCTGATGCTGGGAGGGATTGGGGACAGGAGGAGAAGGGGACGACAGAGGATGAGATGGCTGTATGGCATCACTGGCTTGATGGACGTGGGTTTGAGTGAACTCCGGGAGTTGGTGATGGACAGGGAGGCCTGGCGTGCTGCGATTCATGGGGTTGCAAAGAGTCGGACACAACTGAGCGACTGAACTTAAAAAATAAAACAAAACAAGCTAATCAACCTTCCAATCCATGAACATTCACTGTTCACACAAAAGTCTTACAATTGTCACCTAAAGGAGTTGATTACACTTCCCATTCACTCACTCCTTAACCAGCACTCCTCTGTCCACACAAACTGCTCCCACCTGTGGTTACCAAAGACCTCCGCATCTCCAAGTTCAGTGGGTGCTTTTGTCATTTACTTTGATGGCTTCAGAGCATCTGCCATTCCTTACTATCATTTTTCACAACACCACATTTTCCTGGTTTGTCTCTCTAATTATTAGCACTGCTTGCCAGATATTTCATTGCCTTTTCTTTCCCCTCTCAGATATTGATTTGGTTTAGGTTCTCCACTACCCTGACACCCATTCTCATCCTCTGCACTTCATCCACAGGTCATGCTTATCTGCTTTCATGGCTAGCTATTTTACTTATATGCCAAATACTCTGAAATCTTTGCTTGCATCCCAGTTTTCCCTCATTTCTCTCCTAGTGTCTTCAGATCCAGCATATTAAAAACTAGCATCATTTTCTTTTAAAATGTGCTTCTTAATGCATTCTAATTTTCCTGTTGTTCAGTTTAGAAAGTGTGACATCACTTTTGGTTTTTCCATCTTCTTCTATGACTACATTCAATAGATGCACATACACTTAAACTTATTTTTTGAGTGCTACCGTGTGCTAAATGCTTTGAATATGGTGGCGAACAAGACATGCAGAACCCTGACTTCATTGAGCTTACAGCTGAGTGGCAGAAGCAGAGAAAATATGACAGTAAGTCATAGTTAACAAGCTGTGATAGATATTTTTAAAAGATACCTGTGAGTAAAAGTATTGTGTCTAACATTAAACAAGGTGTTTAAAACTGAGATCTCAAGGATAGTAATAAATCAGTTATTAAAATTGGGTAAATATTGTTTCAGACAGAGAGGAAAAACATGTGTGAAGGCATTGCAGTAGAAAAGTATTAGTCAGAAGGCCGATATAAAATCTTAAACCTGTTTATATCTGTCTCTGTTTAAACCTCTAACTGCTTAATATGGTTAGTGAAGCCCCTTAGTATTGTGTGCCTGACTTATCCTAGCCTTGCTTCTTGTTCTGGCCCTTCAGTCTGTTTGTCTATATTACATGGGGTTTGTTTGGTTCTCTCAATTAGCTAAGCTCTCTCTAACTTCACACCCTCTGGCAAAATTTTCCCTTTGCTGCTGGGCTTCTCATTAGCCTCTCTCCTTTATTTGGCTGGTTGAGACTCATTCTTTAGGTCTTCTCAGGGGCTGGTCTTGCTTGATTGGCTGCTCCACCCCATCTCCTAGTAGGAGACCATTTCATAGAAGCCCCTGTGCCCCTTTTTCATAACTAGTTTTGCTCTGTGCTGTGCGTACTTGCTCAGTCATGTCCAGCTCTTTGCCACCCCATGGACTGTAGCCTGCCAGGCTCCTCTGTTCATGGTGATTCTCCAGGCAAGAACACTGGAATATGTTGCCATGGCCTCCTCCAGGGGCTCTTCCCAACCCAGGGATCAACCCAGGTCTCCTACAATGCAGGTGGATTCTTTACCATATGAGTCATCAGGGAAGCCCAGCTTTGCTCTAGTTTAGTGTTAATCTTCTATACCAAACTATATATTTAATGATGACAGGAACTTGTTTTTTTTTTTTTTAACCTCTTATCTTCAGTGCCTAGTACTATACATCCATTTTATAGGCATTGAATAAAACATTTGTTGCATGAGTAAATGAGTAAAATGGATGAAGGAAAGGATATTTAAAGAGAGGCAGATATCAGGGGTCCGATGATCACGCACGGACACTTCCCTTATTGATGGACAAGTTCATGTGGGAAAGATACATGAATCAGTCTGAGAAATTGTGGATTTTAGTTTAGGAGTCACAATCTTCATGTGTAGTAGACTCATAAGAAAAAAAAGAACTCATTTGACTTCCACATCTTTCCTCATCCCCCTTTTCATCTCTATTGCTCTTCTTGGAAAAAACTCCTCAAAATAGTTATCATAATTTTCCCCACTTCTGTCATTCATTTATGCCATTTAAATGAGGCTTTTGTCTCCAGCACTCAACAGGACCTGCTCTTATCACTGTCTCTAATAGTCTGTTTCAAACCCAGTATCCCATCCATCTTACTTAGGAGCACTGATACTGTTCATCCTTCCTTCTTTCTGTAAAACCTTTCTTCTTTGATCTTTCAATTTTCTTCAAACCACACTCTTCTTCACCCTTTTCCTAGATTTTCCACCACTCCCCAAACATTAATAAAGCAGAAGTAGATGTCTTTCTGAAACTCTCTTGCTTTTTCGATGATCCAGCGGATGTTGGCAATTTGATCTCTGGTTCCTCTGCCTTTTCTAAATCCAGCTTGAACATCTGGAAGTTCATGATTCACTTACTGTGGAAGCCTTGCTTGGAGAATTTTGAGTTTTACTTTGCTAGGGTGTGAGATGAGTGCAATTATGCAGTAGTTTGAACATTCTTTGGCATTGCCTTTTTTTGAGGTTGGAATGAAAACTGACCTTTTCCAGTCCTGTGTCCACTGCTGAGTTTTCCAAATTTGCTGGCATATTGAGCGCAGCACTTTAACAGCATAATTCTACTTCTGCTTTTATTGAAGAGGCCAAAGCCTTTGACTATGTAGATCACAACAAACTGTGGAAAATTCTTAAAGAGATGGGAGTACCAGACCATGTTATCTGCCTCCAGATATATCTGTATGCAGGTCAAGAAGCAAGAGTTAGAATTGGACATGGAAAAACAGACTGGTTCCAAATTGGAAAAGGTGCATGCCAAGCCTGTATATTGTCACCCTGCTTATTTAACTTATATGCAGAGTACATCATGAGAAATGCTGGGCTGGATGAAGCACAAGCTGGAATCATGATTGCCAGGAGAAATATTAATAACGTCATACAGGCAGGTGACACCACACTTATGGCAGAAAGTGAAGAAGAACTAAAGAGCCTCTTGATGAAAGTGAAAGAGGAGATTGAAAAAGTTGGCTTAAAATTCTACATTCAGAAAACTAAGATCATGGCATCCAGTCCCATCACTTAATGGCAAATAGATGTGGAAACAGTGAGAGACTTTATTTGTGGGGCTCAAAATCACTGCAGGCAGTGACTACAGCCTTAAAATTAAATGACGCTTGCTTCTTGGAAGAAAAGTTATGACCAACCCAGAAAGCTTTACTGTCTGAGACATTACTTTACCAACAAAGGTCCATCTAGTCAAAGCTATGGTATTTCCAATAGTCAAGTATGAATGTGAGAGTTGGACTGTGAAGAAAGCTGAGCACCAAAGAATTGATGCTTTTGAACTGTGGTGTTGGAGAAGATTCTTGAGAGTCCCTTGAACTGCAGGGAGATCCAAACAGTCCATCCTAAATAAATCAGTCCTGAATATTCATTGGAAGGATTGTTGCTAAAGCTGAAGCTTTAATACTTTGGCCACCTGATGTGAAGAACTGACTCATTGGAAAAGACCCTGGTGCTGGAAAAGACTGAAGGCAAGAGGAGAAGGGGATGACAGAGGATGGGATGGTTGGGTGGCATCACTGACTTGATGGACATGAGTTTGAGCAAGCTCTGGAATTGGTGATGGACAGGGAAGCCTAGCATGCTGCAGTCCATGGGGTCACAAAGAGTCAAACATGACTGCGTGACTGAACTGAATCCAAACACTAAATATTGAGGGACTCAGGGACTCTGTCTTCAACTCTTCTCTGCCTATGTGTTTTATCCATTGCTCCAAATGCTTTCAGTTCAGTTCAGTCGCTCAGTCGTGTCCAACTCTTTGCAACCCATGAATTGCAGCATGCCAGGCCTCCCTGTCCATCACCAACACCTGGAGTTCACTCAGACTCACGTCCATTGAGTCGGTGATGCTATCCAGCCATCTCATCCTTTGTTGTCCCCTTCTCCTCCTGCCCCCAATTCCTCCCAGCATCAGAGTCTTTTCCAATGAGTTAACTCTTCGCGTGAGGTGGCCAAAGTACTGGACTTTCAGCTTTAGCATCATTCCTTCCAAAGAAATCCCAGGGTTGATCTCCTTCAGAATGGACTGGTTGGATCTCCTTGCAATCCAAGGGACTCTCAAGAGTCTTCTCCAACACCACAGTTCAAAAGCATCGGTACTCAGCTTTCTTCACAGTCCAACTATCACGTCTATACATGACCACAGGAAAAACCATAGCCTTGACTAGATGGATCTGTATTGGCAAAGTAATGTCTGCTTTTCAATATGCTATCTAGGTTGGTCATAACTTTCCTTCCAAGGAGTAAATGTTTTTTAATTTCATGGCTGCAATCACCATCTGCAGTGATTTTAGAGCCCCAAGAAATAAAGTCTGACACTGTTTCCCCATCTATCTCCCATGAAGTGATGGGATCAGATGCCATGATCTTCATTTTCTGAATGTTGAGCTTTAAGCCAACTTTTTCACTCTCCTCTTTCACTTTCATCAAGAGGCTCTTTAGTTCTTCTTCACTTTCTTCCATAAGGGTGGTGTCATCTGCATATCTGAGGTTATTGATATTTCTCCCAGCAGTCTTGATTCCAGCTTGTGCTTCTTCCAGCCCAGTCTTTCTCATGATGTACTCTGCATAGAAGTTAAATAAGCAGGATGACAATATACAGCCTTGACGTACTCCTTTTCCTATTTGGAACCAGTCTGTTGTTCCATGTCCAGTTCTAAGTGCTGCTTCCTGACCTGCATATAGGTTTCTCAAGAGGCAGGTCAGGTGGTCTGGTATTCCCATCTCTTTCAGAATTTTCCACAGCTTGTTGTGATCCACACAGTCAAAGGCTTTGACATAGTCAAGAAAGCAGAAATAGATGTTTTTCTGGAACTCTCTTGCTTTTTCCATGATCCATCAAATGTTGGCAATTTGATCTCTAGTTCCTCTGCCTTTTCTAAAACCAGCTTGAACATCTGGAATTTTACGGTTCATCTATTGCTGAAGCCTGGCTTGGAGAATTTTGAGCATTACTTTACTAGCGTGTGAGATGAGTGCAATTTAGAAAGCATCTATTCCCTGGTGAGTTCCAGTTTGACATGAGTATCCCTGGTCTCAGTCATGAGCCTCAGATTCACCTATTCAATTTTCAACTTTACATCTGCACTTAGATGCTAGTTAAACATCTCAAATGTTACACAGCAAACAGACTGTCGAATTTCCTCTGAAATCTGCTCCTCCAGAAGTCTTTCTCATTTCAGCAAATACAATTCTTTCTGCCAGTTGCTTGATTCAAACATCCTAAATTCTTGGTTCTTCTCTTGTTCTCACATCCCACATTCCATCTATCCCAGTCCTAAATACTCTGATTATGAAATATGTCTCCTTACCACACTGCCACCCGCCAGTGACAAAGTTGACTAACCAATCCCTTGATTCTATCCATGTTCCATAAAACCTATTTCTGTTCAGTAACCAGGGTTATTTTTTTGTAAAATTTACTAAATCATATTACTTCTGTTTGCAAAATCCTCCAATGGCATTTCATCTCACTCTGTCCTTACCCTGGCTTTCAAGGCCTTATGTGATCTGTCTCCAGTCCTGCCTTTCTGAATTTATCTCATTCTGTTTTCCTCCTTGGCAAAATGCATTCTCACCACACTGACTTCCTTGCTTTCCTTCAGTACTCCAGGACAGCTCCCACTTTAGACCCTTTGCATGGTCTGGTTGTTTTCTGGGGACACTCTTTGTCCCTGTGTTTAACGTGGCTCACTCTTTCCTTTAAGTCTCTGTTCAAATTTTACTTTATCTGAGAGTCTTTCTGTTAGCACCTCATCAAAAATAGAATCTTTCCTCACTTTCTGTCCTACTGACCTTAATACTTAACCATATTTGACTCTTGATGCATTTCTTTAGTTCAGATAGTATGCACGTAATGGGCACATAAATGAATT
Source organism: Oryx dammah (assembly GCF_014754425.2). NCBI lineage: Eukaryota > Metazoa > Chordata > Mammalia > Artiodactyla > Bovidae > Oryx > Oryx dammah. The sequence continues at coordinate 27,985,803 of NW_024070196.1, read as the reverse complement.
AAATCAGAATTCTAACTAGATTTTAGACTTATGGTTTAGATTGACAGCCTATTCTGTTTCCTTCTACATGATTCAAGCAAGGCAAAGAACTGAGGGCTTTTTTTTTTTTTTTTTGGTAATATGTGTCTTGTTCTTTGGATGGCAGGTCAATTCCTAAGAATAATTGATTATATGATAGGATTATGTGGTTCCTCTTTTTGCTGAAAATTGGTACTTTTTTTCATGTCTGTTCTTGTGCTCTTACCTTAGGTTACCTTGATTATTCACATTTTTTTTTTTAAACAGATGGGCTCATTCTTCTTATTCTTTCAGCTTAGGGCTCCTTTAAAGTTTATTTGCATAAAGAAAGAGCAGCAGCACTATCAGTAACTTAGTTTTCTAAGCCAGTCTGATTCTTTTAGAAAAATTCTAAAACGGTTTACCTCACTTTTTAACCTCATAACATTTTCAAAACAACATAACATAGCAAAAATAATTTGTAAAGAGTTATGCAGTAATTTCCCAACACCTCTCAACACCATGTGCCAGCTGGTGCTCTCAGGGTGAATGGCTGGGTAATGGCTCAGTTCCCAGGGAGAAGGAAATGAATATCTAAGCAAGTTTTTTGTTTTGTTTTTCAGTGCAATTAAATTCCCTAAGGCAGACACTTTGTTTTATTCCAGGCTTTTCCCCCCGCACCTCCCCTCCCACCCCAGTCCCCGCCTCCCCGGGCCTAGCATTGTGCCTTGCATTTTGTGGATATGCTAAAAGTAAATCTGAAGAAATGAGTTAAAATTAGCAACAGGAGTTCATGTAAATAGACAAGCAAGGTTGTTTTCTGGAAGGAGTCTTCAATATGATGTGTGAGATATGGGTTTTAAACCTTGATCAGAATAAGTAAACCTCAGCATTTGTCCACTCACGTATAAAATGGGGATAATGCTACCTCACAGGAGTTGTTGTGAAGAGTGAGTGAAAGAACATGAAATATGTGGCACATACTGGACACTAGATACAAGTTAAAATTATTATTCAGCCCCCACCAGCTCCCCTTCTTATTCTTTGATTCTTTACTAAAATTTGGCCCTTTGCAAATAGATAATCTTGGGCAAATCACACTCCTTTGGCACTTTTGTTCCAACGAATCATAATATCTGAATGTTTCTTTGAGGATCAAATGAGGTTATGCACAGTAAAATTCTTAAGCCTAATAGACATTTTTGAGCTTACAGTGGCCACAGGACTGGAAAAGGTCAGTTTTCATTCCAATCCCAAAGAAAGGCAATGCCAAAGAATGCTCAAACTACTGCACAATTGCACTCATCTCACATGCTAGTAAAGTAATGCTCAAAATTCTCCAAGCCAGGCTTCAGCAATACATGAACCGTGAACTCCCTGATGTTCAAGCTGGTTTTAGAAAAGGCAGAGGAACCAGAGATCAAATTGCCAACATCCACTGGATCATGGAAAAAGCAAGAGAGTTCCAGAAAACATCTATTTCTGCTTTCTTGACTATGCCAAAGCCTTTGACTGTGTGGATCACAACAAGCTGTGGAAAATTCTGAAAGAGATGGGAATACCAGACCGCCTAACCTGCCTCTTGAGAAGTTTGTATGCAGGTCAGGAAGCAACAGTTAGAACACGACATGGAACAACAGACTGGTTCCAAATAGGAAAAGGAGTATGTCAAAGCTGTATATTGTCACCCTGCTTGTTTAACTTCTATGCAGAGTACATCATGAAAAACGCTGGACTGGAAGAAACACAAGCTGGAATCAAGACTGCTGGGAGAAATATCAATAACCTCAGATATGCAGATGACACCGCCCTTATGGTAGAAAGTGAAGAGGAAGTAAAAAGCCTCTTGATGAAAGTGAAAGAGGAAAGCAAAAAAGTTGGCTTAAAGCTCAACATTCAGAAAATGAAGATCATGGCATCTGGTCCCATCACTTCATGGGAAATAGATGGGCAAAGAGTGGAAACAGTGTCAGACTTTATTTCTTGAGGCTCCAAAATCACTGCAGATGGTGATTGCAGCCATGAAATTAAAAGATGCTTACTCCTTGAAAAAAAAGTTATGACCAACCTAGATAGCACATTGAAAAGCAGAGACATTACTTTGCCAACACAGATCCATCTAATCAAGGCTATGGTTTTTCCTGTGGTCATGTATGGATGTGAGAGTTGGACTGTGAAGAAGGCTGAGCGCTGAAGAATTAATGCTTTTGAACTGTGGTGTTGGAGAAGACTCTTGAGAGTCCCTTGGACTGCAAGGAGATCCAACCAGTCCATTCTGAAGGAGATCAGCCCTGGGATTTCTTTGGAAGGAATGATGCTAAAGCTGAAACTCCAATACTTTGGCCACCTCATGTGAAGAGCTGACTCATTGGAAAAGACTCTGATGCTGGGAGGGATTGGGGGCAGGAGGAGAAGGGGACGACAGAGGATGAGACGGCTGGATGGCATCACGGACTCGATGGACGTGAGTCTGAGTGAATTCCGGGAGATGGTGATGGACAGGGAGGCTTGGCGTGCTGCAATTCATGGTGTCACAAAGAGTAGGACATGACTGAGCGACTGAAGTGAACTGAATACATTATTATTATTATTTGGAAAAATTCCTATTATTATGTAAATAACAGTATGGCATAGTGTTTGTTGATCATTCTGTATTCAGTATGCTCCAGGTTCCTTGAGGAGATCTCCATATTTTGGCATATTCCCAAACTTTCCTGTCTTTGCAAACTACTCTTTCCTTACATCCTCACCTATTCCCTCAAGAACCCTTTTCTTCCTTTTCAAAGAAGGAGAAAAGGAGCAGCTGTGATCTGAGTCAAAATAAAAAAAGAGCCCTCAAGAATACTTACTCATGTAACAATAGTAAGGAGTGGATTATTAATTGGGAAGAATGCGATTAAAGATGGAACTGAACAGGAATAATCATTTGCTTGGGCCATTTTTTCTTTGGTTACTTGATAGTTTCTTGATCTTAACACTACTGATGTTTTAGGCTGGATAATTTTTTTGGGGGTTGCAGGTTGTATTTTGCATTATAGGATCTTTAGCTGCATCCCTGGCCTCTATCCACTAGAGGCTCTTGGTACCCCCCAGTTGTAACAAAAAAAAATGTCTTTAGATACTGCCAAATGTTCCTGGTAGGATTGGGATAGTGGTGGTAGGAAATAGATCCTGAATGAAAACACTGGTTTATTGCAGCAATGGGATAGAGTAAAGGAAGTTTCCCAATAAAGGATTTCCTACCAGCCTCAGAAGAAAGCATGATTTAGGCTGGATTCTGGGGTAACATGGGCTTCCGAAGTGGCTCAGCGATAAAGAATCCTACTGTCAATGCAGGAGACATGGTTTGATCCCTGGGTCAGGAAGATCCCCTGGAAAAGGGAATGGCAACCCACTTTAGTATTCTTGCCTGGGAAATCCCCTGAACAGAGGAGCCTAGTGGGCTACAGTCCATGTGTTGCAAGGAGTCAGATGCTACTAAGTGTGTGTGTGAGCACATGTGTGTGTGCACGCATGCACACACAAACACATATACTAGGGCAACAGAAGTAAGGAGGGGTCTATCTGATATAGTCATTTTCTCTCACATCTTCTTGCTTTGGGGCATTAAATTCAGTACACGCTTATGGCTGGGTGACTTTGATTCCAGTTTCCTGAAACTGGCAGTCTACAGTTGATATTTCTAATTATTAATACTACTTGCTTTTATTCATGTTCTTGTTTAGACACTAAGTTATCTTTGGTGGCTCAGACAGTAGATAGTCTGCTTGCAATGCAGGAGACATGGGTTACTTCCCTTGATCAGGAAGATCCTCTGGATAAGGGAATGGCTACCTACGCCAGTATTCTTGGCTGGAGAATTCCAAGGACAGAGGAGTCTGGCAGGCTACAATCCATGGGGTTGCAGACTAAGAAAGAACTGAGTGATTAACATGCTTTATTAATATATGGTCACTTAAATTTGAGTAAATCCCTTAAATTATACAGTGAAAGTGACAGATTCAAGGGATTAGATCTAAAACATAGAGTGCCTGAAGAAATATGAACGGAGATTTGTAATGTTGTACAGGAGGCAGTGATCAAAACCATCCCCAAGAAGAAGAAATGCAAAAAGCCCGAGGAGGCCTTACAAATAGCTGAGAAAAGAAGAGAAGCAAAAGGCAAAGGAGAAAAGGAAAGATATATCCATCTGAATGCAGAGTTCCAAAGAATAGCAAGGAGAGATAAGAAAGCCTTCAAGAAAGTAATCAATGCAAAGAAATAAATGAAAACAAAAGAATGGGAAAGACTGGCTGATTCATGTGAATGTATGGCAAAACCACTACAACATTGTAAAGTATTAGCCTCCAATTAAAATAAATAAATTAAAAAGAAAAAGAAAATTAGAGATACCAAGGAAAAGACTCAGATGCTGGGAGGGATTAGGGGCCGGAGGAGAAGGGGACGACAGAGGATGAGATGGCTGGATGGCATCACTGACTTGATGGACATGAGTCTGAGTGAACTCCGGGAGTTGGTGATGGACAGGGAGGCCTGGCGTGCTGTGATTCATGGGGTTGCAAAGAGTCAGACACGACTGAGTGACTGAACTGAACTGAAGGTAATATGTCATGCAAATATGGGCACGATAAAGGACAGAAAAAGTATAGACCTAACAGAAGCTGAAGATGTTAAGAAGAGGTGGCAAGAATACACAGAAGAAGCATACAAAAAAATATTCATGACTGAGCTAACCACGATGGTGTGATCACTCACCTAGAGCCAGACATCTTGGAGTATGAAGACCAGTGGGCCTTAGGAAGCATCACTACGAACAAAGCTAGTGGAGGTGATGGAATTCCTGTTGAGCTGTTTCAAATCCTAAAAGATGATGCTGTGAAAGTGCTGCACTCAATATGCCAGAAAGTTTGTAAAACTCAACAGTGATCACAAGACTGGAAAAGATCAGTTTTCATTCCAATCCACAAGAAAGGCAATGCCAAAGAACGCTCAAACTACTGCACAATTGCACTCATCTCACATGCTAGCCAGCATGAAACTCAGAAGGTGAGGGAGGGGGAAGGTGATCACCGGGGGCCAGCCAACCAGCCCAACCTGTGGTGAGGACAGCTAACCTTCCATACTTGGTCCAGGAGGGAACCCGGGAATGTCCCCCATCGCAGCCCTGCCATCCTGGTGAGTGAGGGAGCAGGGCTGGGGACACCGGCCAGTGGCACTGGGGATGGCAGACAAGCCCTCACATCCACCCACCTAGTGCATAGGCTACTCACTCCTGTATTCTTGGGCGTCCCTGTGGCTCAGCTGATAAAGACTCTGCCTGCAATGCGGGAGACCTGGCTTGGATCCCTGTGTTGGGAAGATCCTCTGGAGAATGGAAGGGCTGCCCACTCAATATTCTGGCCTTGAGAATTCCATGGAGTTCACAGTCCATGGGGTTGCAAAAAGTTGGACACGACTGAGCGACTTTCACTTCATTTCACATGCTAGCAAAGTAATGCTCAAAATTCTCCAAGCAAGGCTTCAACAGTATGTGAACCAAGAATTTCCAAATGTTCAAGCTGGATTTAGAAAAGGCAGAGGAACCAGAGATCAAATTACCAACATCTTCTGGATCATAGAAAAAGAGAATTCCAGAAAAATGTCCACTTTTGCTTCATTGACTGTGTCAAATCCATTGACTGTGAATCACACCAAACTGTGGAAAATTCTTAAAGAGATGGGAACACCAGACCACCTTACCTGCTTCCTGAGAAATCTGTATGCAGGTCATGAAGCAACAGAATCATACTTGGAACAATGGACTGGTTCCAAATTAGGAAAGGAGTACATCAAAGCTGTATATGGTCACCCTGCTTATTTAACTTCTATGCAGAGTACATCATGCAAAAAGCTGGACTGGATGAAGTATAAGCTGGAATCAAGATTGCCTGGAGAAATATCAGTAATTTCAGATATGCAGATGACACCACCCTTATGGCAGAAAGTGAAGAGGAACTAAAGAGCTTCTTGATGAAAGAGGAGAGTGAAAAATCTGACTTAAAACTCAACATTCAAGAAACTAAAATCATGGCATCTGGTCCCATTACTTCATGGCAAATAGATGGCAAAACAATGGAAACAGTGAGAGATTTCATTTTCTTGGGCTCCAAAATCACTGCAGATGGTGATTGCAGCCATGAAATTAAAACCCACTTGCTCCTTGGAAGAAAAGCTATGACCAAGTAGACAGCATGTCCATCTAGTCAAAGCTATGGTCTTTCCAATAGTCATTTGTCGACGTGAGACTTGGACCATAAAGAAAGCTGAACACTGAAGAGTTGATGCTTTTGTACTGTGATGTTGGAGAAGTGTCATGAGAGTTCTTTGGACAGCAGGGAGATCCAACCAGTCCATCCTAAAGAAAATCAGCCCTGAATATTCATTGGAAGGACTGATGCTGAAGCTGAAACTCCAATACTTTGGCCACCTGATGGGAAGAACTAACTCACTGAAAAAAACCCTGATGCTGGGAAAGATTGAAGGTGGGAGGAGAAGGGGAAGACAGGATGAGATGGTTGGATGGCATCACTGACTCAATGGACATGATTGTGAGTAAACTCTGAGAGTTGGTGATGGACAGGGAAGCCTGGCGTGCTGCAGTCCATAGGATCGCAAAGAGTTGGACAGGAGTGAGTGACTGAATTGAACTGAACTGATGTACAAATGTGAGAATTGGACCATGAAGAAAGCTGAGCACCAAAGAATTGATGCTTTTGAACTGTGGTGTTGGAGAGGACTCTTGAGAGTCCCGTGGACACCAAGGAGATCACACCTGTCAATCCTAATGGGCTTCCCTTGTGGCTCAGCTGGTAAAGAATCCACCTGTAATGCAGGAGACATGGGTTCGATCCTTGGGTTGGGAAGATACCCTGGAGAAGGGAAAGGCTACCTACTCCAATATTCTGGCCTGGAGAATCCTATGTACTGTACAGTCCACGGGATTGTAAAGAGCTGGATATGAGTGAGCGACTTTCACTTTTGCGAAGGTAATCAATCCTGAATATGCATTGGACAGATTGAAGCTAAACCTCCTTTGACCACCTGATGCGAAGAACTGACTCTTTCGAAAAACCGCTGATGCTGGGAAAGATTGAAGGCAAGAGGAGAAAGGCACAACAGAGGATGAGATGGTTGGATGGCATCACTGCCTCGATGGACATGAGTTTGAGCAAATCTGGGAGTTGGTGATGGACAGGGAAGCCTGATGTGCTGCAGTCCATGGAGTCACAGAGTCAGACATGACTGAGTGACTGATCTGAACTGAAACTTATATAGTGACCACTATTCTGGATGCTGTAATTCTGTGATTAAAACAGACCCATTTGGAGCTCATTTTACAAATGGGGAGTAAAAAAATATATGTTTTGTGCAATATTGACTAGTTACAATTGTTATAAAAATGCAAAACATGGAGCAAAGGAATGACAGGACTGGGCTAGGATAATCCTTTCAATAATGTGTTTGAGAAGACTTTTTCTATATGTGCAGTGTGGATCAGAGTTCTTGTAACTCTAATATAGACTTAAAAGAGCAAAACCTTCCCTTTAGTTTTAGTTTTACATCATACATATGAATCTGCTAAGTAAATCCAGGTTTTATATGGCCTTAAAGTTATACAGTACTGTGTGGAATACTATTAGAAATATAAAATTATGAATGACAATTAGCTGAGAAGCCCTAAAGCTTAAGCTTTATTACCTTGATGATTAATCCACTGCTGGGTCAGAGTTAATCAAGGGATTGGGGGCACAACCCTGTCTGGAAAAGAGAAATGAAAACTTCCCTGTGGATTTTATCTCCGCCAGCCACCAGGGAGAGTTGAGGGCCTGGTGAGGGAGGGGAGGATACTAGGCATGGCTAACACCCCTAGTCTAACATTTTTGCATGACATCAACTATTTATAGTTTCCTGTGGCTGGGTTATACTACCCTTCCCCCTCACCAGTTCCCCGAAACATTAGTTGTGGGTCAGTAACTGTATGTCATTTTGTGACATAGTCCACAAAGGAAGCTTTGAGGAATAAGTGATTTTTAAAGTGCCATTAATGTTTCTAATGATAGCTGACAAGTAATTAGCTTGAAAAATATTCTAACCAAGTGGCTCGAGCAATTAAAACTGTCCAGTAAAAGTAAAGGATGTCTCATTTGATAAGAAAAGTGTAGGTTCCATGCAGTTTATTCCATTAAATGAGCTACTCCATTCCAGGCAGATTCAGAAGTGCTTTGTTCTTTCTCTTAAACCCAATAGCTTCAAAACTATGGTCCTATTTGAAATATGTCAGCTAAGGCTCTAACCATAACACTAGTCTTATCTTTTCAAAAGGATTGAATCAAAGTAGCTTAGTTTTCATCTGAGTTTAACAGGGAAAATGGCCTGTGGCTGTCACTCTGTAATGAGAACTCTCCCAAGTGGCCAGCTCTAAAGAACACAGTGATGTGTTGACTTCACATTTATCATCAGAAATTCCAGTCTCTAAATATTAAAAAAAAAAATCACAGCTCTTTAGAGAAGTGATGAGTTCGTAATATAATGCACTATTTCACCTGTGAAAAGAGCTTAATGAGAACTCAATATTTCTTCAGACTCAGTCAAAATCAAGGGTAGTGGCTCATGTCATATAGCTGGAAACATCAAACCCTGCTCCAAAGAAGCAGTGTATCATGGAAGGAACCACTTATGTTCATGACAGGCTGTATTACTAGATCTTATACTGGGAACAAGGCAGATCAAATCTAGGCATTTGTATAAAATTTTAATAATAGAACTTTCCAATGAGCTCTGATTTAAGATTTGAACCATGTAATTGGAACAACAGTCTTTGTTTTCACATTGTTTTTTTTTCTGTTACATTATCAACAGTGGTAAAAAAAAAATTAGTATTTTTTTATTTTAATTTTTCCCTGATGAAAGTATGTCCTTTAATATAGAAGGAAAGCATTTGCCTTTGTCTTTTTTCTGTCCAAAAACTTGTAGAGCTGTTTTTATTTTTACTTGGTAGATTATTTAACTCTGATGTCTCAGTTGACCTGTTTAATCCTCTCTTCAAATATATTAGCACATAGACTTTGGAAATATCTTGTACTAGTGTAAGTATTGGTTTCATTATGACACTGTGCATATTTATCTGAGTGAGAAATGGATCTGAAATTGAATGTGATTAGGGTAACTATTTGTACTAGTGTCAATCAGTCTGCCTAGATGGGAATAAAAAGTTTGGAATTTCTATAAATAATTTGTAAGCAAATTGTGAGCAAAACAAATATATGTGTGTGGGTATGTGTGTGCGCATGCTAGGTCTCTTCACATCCGACCCTTTGCAACCCGGCACCCTGCAGTCTCTGGACGTTAGCTCACATGGCTCCTCTGTCCATGGGATTCTCCAGGCAAGAATACTGGAGTGGGTTACTGCACCCTTCTCCAGGGGATCTTCCCAATCCAGGGATTGAACCCATGTCTCTTATAGCTCCTGTATGGGTGCTAGTGGGTTCAATACTACTAACACCACCTGGGAGGCCTGCATATATATATATGACAATGTACGGACCGAAATTACTTCAATGTTTACTGATTGTTTCACAGTCCTTCAGAGAATTAAAATGTCATATCATATGACATGATTATATGACATATATATACCAGTCTCAGGTATATAATTAATATTTAGTTCTACATTATGACATGCACTTTCCTTAAAATTAAAAAAAGAATCAGTTTTCTATGATATAATATCTACACTGAATTTTGAGGATTTCAGTTTAATTAAGATTATCAGGTGCTATAGATATGGAAGTAATTTTAAATAATTGAATATTACACAATTATTGTAGCCGTTCAGTCGCTCAGTCATGTCTGATTCTTTGTGATGCCATGAACTGCAGCACACCAGGCTTTCCTGTCTTTCGTCATTACCCGGAGCTTGCTGAAGCTAAGGTCCATTGAGTCAGTGATGCCATCCAACCATCTCAGCCTCTGTCATCCCCATCTCCTTCTGTCTTCAATTAGGTAGTATTGGAGGTTCAACTTCACCATCAGTCCTTCCAATGAATAATCAGAATTGATTTCCTTTAGGATTAACTACTTCGAACTCTTTGTAGTTCAAGGGACTCTCAAGAGTCTTCTCCAACACCACAGTTTAATGTATCAGTTCTTTGGCTCTCTGCCTTCTTTATAGTCCAACTCTCACATCCATACATGACTATTGGAAAAACCATAGCATTGACTACACAGACATTTGTAGGTAAAGTAATGTCTCTGCTTTTTAATATGCTATCTAGATTTGTCATAGCTTATCTTCGAAGGAGCAAGCGTTTTTTAATTTCATGGCTGCAGTCACCATCTGTAGTGATTTTGGAGCCCAAGAAAATAAAGCCTGTCACTGTTTCCATTGTTTCCCCATCTATTCTGCATGAAGAATAGATGCCATGATCTTTGTTTTTTGAATGTTGAGCTTTAAGCCAGCTTTTTCATTATCCTTTCACCTTCATCAATAAGATCTTTAGTTCCTCTTCATTTTCTGCCATAAGGGTGGTATCATCTGCATATCTGAGGTTATTGATATTTCCCCAGGCAATCTTGATTCCAGGTTGTGCTTAATCCAGTCTGGCATTTCACATGATGTACTCTGCATATAAGTTAAATAAGCAGGGTGACAATATGTAGCCTTGACATGCTCCTTTTCCTATTTTGATATAATCCATTGTTCCATGGCCAATTCTGTTACTTCTTGATTTGCATTCTCAGGAGTCAGGTAAGGTGATCTGGTAATCCCACCTCTTTAAGAATTTTCCACAGTTTGTTGTGATCCACACTGTTAAAGGCTTTCAGTTCAGTCACTCAGTCATGTCTGACTCTTTGTGACCCCATGCACTGCATCATGCCAGGACTCCCTGTCCATCACCAACTCCCGGAATTTACTCAAACTCATGTCCATTGAGTCGGTGATGCCATCCAACCATTTCATTCTCTGTTGTCCCCCTCTCCTCCCACTTTCAATTTTCCCAGCATCAGGTCTTTTTTAATGAGTAAGTTCTTCACATCAGGTGGCCATAGTATTGGAGTTTCAGCTTCAGCATCAGTCTTTCCAATGAGTATGTAGGACTGATTTCCTTTAGGATGGACTGTTGGATCTCCTTGCAGTCCAAGAGACTCCCAAGGGTCTTCTCTAATGCCACAGTTCAAAAGCATCAATTATTCAGTGCTCAGCTTTCTTTATAGTCTAACTCTCACATCCATACATGACTACTGGAAAAACCACAACTTTAACTAGACAGACCTTGGTAGGCAAAGTAATGTCTCTAGTTTTTAATATGCTGTCTAGGTTGGTCATAGCTTTTCTTCCAAGGAGCAAGCATCTTTCAATTCCATGGCTGCAGTCACCATCTACAGTGATTTTTGGAGCACCCCAAAATAAAGTCTTTCACTGTTTCCATTGTTTCCCCATCTATTTGCCATGAAGTGATGGGACTGGATGCCGTGATCTTAGTTTTCTGAATGCTGAATTTTAAGCCAGCTTTTTCATTCTCCTCTTTCACTTTCATTAAGAGGCTCTTTAATTCTTCTTCACTTTCTGCCATCTTTTTTCCTTTTCATCTGCATATCTGAGGATATTAATATTTCTCCCGGCAAGCTTGATTCTAGCTTGTGCTTCATCCAGCCTGGCATTTTTCATGACGTACTCTGCATATAAGTTAAATTAGCAGAGTGACAATATACAGCCTTGACATACACCTTTCCCAATTTGGAAACAGTCTGTTGGTCCATATCCAGTTTCAACTCTTGCTTCTTGACCTGCATGCAGATATATTTGGAGGCAGGTAAGGTGGTCTTGTATTCCTGTCTCTTTAAGGATTTTCCACAGTTTGTTTTGATCTACACAGTCAAAGGCTTTGCCTAGCCAATGAAGCAGAAGTAGATGCCTTTCTGGAATTCTCTTGCTTTTTCTGTGATCCGATGGATGTTGGCAATTTGATCTCTGGTTCCTCTGCCTTTTCTAATTCCAGCTTAAATATTTGGAAGTTTTCAGTTTATGTATTATTGAAGCCTTGCTTGGAGAAATTTTAGCATTACTTTGCTATTGTGTGAGATGAGTACCACTGTGAGGTAATTTGAACATGCTTTGGCATCACCTGTGTCGGTAATTGGAATGAAAACTGATCTTCTCCAGCCCTGTGTCCACTGCTGAGTTTTCCAAATTTGCTAGCATATTGAGTGCAGAACTTTAACAGCATCATTTGTTAGGATTTGAAATAGCTTAACTGAAATTCCATCACCTCCACTAGCTTTGTTCATAGTGATGCTTCTTCCTAAGGCACACTTGTCTTTGTATTCCAGGATGTCTGGCTTGAGTTGGGTGATCATACCATTGTGATTATCTGCGTCGTGAAGATCTTTTTTGTACAGTTCTTCTGTGTATTCTTGCCACCTCTTATTAATATCTTCTGCTTCCGTTAGGTCCATACCATTTCTGTCCTTTTTGTGCCCATCTTTGCATAAAATCTTTCCTTGGTATCTCTAATTTTCTTGAAGAGATCTTTAGTTTTTCCCATTGTTTTATTTTCTTCTATTTCTTTGTATTTATTACTTAGGAAGGCTTTCTTATCTCTCCCTGTTATTCCTTGGAACTCTGCATTCAGATGGGTATATTTTTCCTTTTCTCCTTTGCTTTTCACTTCTCTTCTTTGCTCAGCTATTTGTAAGTCCTTCTCAGACAACCATTTTGGCTTTTTGCATTTCTTTTTCTTGGGGATGATTTTGATCACCACCTCCTGTACAATGTTATGAACTTCTATCCATAGTTCTTCAGGCACTCTGTCACATCTAATCCCTTGAATCTATTTCTCACTTCTACTGTATAATCATTAGGGATTGATTTAGGTCACACCTGAATGGCCTAGTGGTTGTCCCTACTTTCTTCAATTTAAGTCTGAGTTTGGCAATAAAGAGTTCATGATATGAGCCACAGTCTGTTCTTGGTTTTGTTTTTGCTAACTGTATAGAGCTTCTCCATTTTGACTGCAAAGAATATAATCTTTGATTTATATTCTTCAGTATTGAAAGAATACTTAATTTACTTAGTATTCTTTAGTTTTTATTATTTAGTAGTATTATTTAGTACTTATTTAGTATTTACTAAATACTAAAATACTGATTTTAGTATTGACCATCTGGTGATGTCCATGTTTAGAGTCGGTACTTGTGTATGTGCTTTCTTGGTGGCTCAGATGGTAAAGAATTCGCCTGCAATGTGGGAGACCTGAGTTCACTCTCTGAGTTGGGAAGGTCCCCTGGAGAAGGGAATAGCTACCCACTCCAGTATTCTTGTCTGGATAAGTCCATGGACAAAGGAGCCTGGCAGGCTACAGGCAATGGTGTCACTAGGAGTTGGACAGGACTGAGCGACTTTCACATGTTACGCATAATATAATTTTTTTATGAAAACAAAAATTTGGAAGAAAGCAACATATGTTAAAAACAGGGCTTTTGTTACATAAGTTACTCTTTACACATAAAGCTCTTTGAGGCACAGATTATTAGCTCCTTCCTTTAGTCTATTCCTTTTTTCTCACTTTGTAACAGAATTCTAATTACAAATTGGAAGCAAACAAGTAGCTAGTAAGACATTTCTCAGAGTACCTTAAACTGGTATGACTAAGATCTTGCCAATGAGGTATAAACATAGTTTTCTGTGGTACTTCTGGAAACTTAAAAGGAGAGGCCTTGTGTATCTTCTGCCAATTGACCAACTCTTTCTCTGGTATATACATGTGATGATTGAAGCTTTAGGGGTAAAGCTCTTGGTTGGTAAGACTGAAAACAACATCTCAGAAATGGCAAAGACAGCCTGACTCTATTAAATGAGCTACTCCATTGCAGGCAGATCCAAAAGCTCTTTTTATTTCCCTTAAACCCTCATAGTTTCAAACTATGTCTCTATTTGGGAGTTTACAGACTTTATGGAGCTGCTCTACTAACTTTAGACTTGAACTATCAACCTCTGGACTTCTTTTGTGTGTGAGAAAAATAAACATATTTTGTTTGAACCACTGTTATTATTTTCTGCATGTGGCCCAACCTCTTCCCACATAGTATGCAATAAGTAATTTAAATACTACCTTTTGAAGAATATTCAATGGTATGGGGAAATTTAAGTGATATATTAAGTAAATTAATTTGCTAATTAACAGATAAGTAAACCAAACTGCTAACAAGTTTTATCATTTTTACCTTCTTCTTTATACTGTTCTCTATTATTAAAATTTTCTAAAATGAATATAAATAACACTGTGAAGAACATATTTGTAAATAAAATTTATGATATTGTTGCTCACTTCCTTAAAAAATGTAATCCACCTCAAAGTATAGGGTTAAAATGATTTTTTATGCATATTGACAAATCAATATAGTGATTGCTTTAATCTAATTTGCTTTGAAGCCGGTAGCAAAAACAAAATGCTATTTTCTTAGTTTATAACAAAAAGAGTTCTGATATGTTAAAATTTTGACTATATAGTAGACACATTTTTCTCACTTTTAATTAAATGTTGGATTTTTTCCCCTATGAAAATTATTGGTGAACCATTAATAACCTGAACTGGATATGTGAAACAATAGAGAAGTCAAGGATGATTTCAAAGTTTTTGGCTTAAGCAACTGGAAATATAAAATCTGTGCTCATGCAGAAGGGTAGAAGGATCCTCCAGACTAAATTTGGGAGGCATATCTAAAATTTAGTCCTTCTTGAAAACAGAGGTATAATTGACCTACAACACCACTGGTTTCAGGTGAACAACACAGTGATTCAATATTTCTGTACATTACCAAATGATCATCATGTTAAGTCTAGTTACCATCTGTCACCATACAGAGACAGTATAGTATTACTTACAGCATTCCCCAAGACTCTAAAAGGCAGCCTTGAGTATGTTAAACATGAGATATCTTTTAGAAATCCAAGTGGAGATGTAGCATGGCAAGTTAGATATATGAGTCTGGTATTCAGGAGAGAGGCTGGAGCCAAAGATATAAATCTGGGATTCATCTGTGAGCAGATGATATTTAAAAATCGTGAAGTGGATGAGATCATCATGTCACTGAGCATGAAGGAAAGAAGAGATGAGAAAAATTGAGGCAAGAGAAAACTTATGAGGCTGTGGTCTCCTGAAAGTCATGTGAAGGATTTGTATGAGGAAGAACGGCAAGATGAATTCTATCAAATGTTGATGATAAGACAGATAAATGAGGGCAGAGATGTGTTTAGCATGTGGAAGTCATTAGAACCTTCATGAGAGTGGTGTGGTGAGGAGTAGGGATTAAAGCCTGATAGAAAGAAGAGAGTTTAAGAGAAAATTACAGGAAGGGCTTCCCTTGTGGCTCAGTTGGTAAAGAATCGGCCTGCAATGTGGGAGACCTGGGTTTGATCCCTGGGTTGGGAAGATCTCCTGGAGAAGGGAAAGCTACCCACTCCAGTATTCTGGCCTGGAAAATTCCATGGACTGTTTAGTCTATGGAGTTGCAAAGAGTCGGACACGACTGAGCAACTTTCACTTCACTTTAGAAGAGTGAATAAGGGACTTCACTTTAGTGAAGAAGAGCCTTTAGAAGAGGAAACTTGGAGAGAGTGAATATAGACTACTCTTGCATGGAGTTTTTCAGTAAAGGAAAGGAGAGAAGTGGGGCAGGAGTTGGCATGGAAAGTGAGGTCTAGAGAAAAATTTTCTTTGTTTTGTGTTAATATGGTGAAAATAATATGTTTTTATACCAGTAGCAGTGATCCAGGAAAGATAGAAAAATTGACAAATCAGAAGATAAAGAGAGGAAGGGCTGGGAGTGTATCCTTGGAGAGAATGTGATCAAGTGTGCATGTGGAGAGACTGGCTTTAGAAAAGAACAGAGTTCACTGATAGGAACAGGCAGAAAGGCAGGTTAAATGGGTAAAAATACCAGTAGTCAGTAGATATAGGGGTGCTTGTTAGCAGATGCTTCTTATTGATTGCTTCAATTATTTTCAGTGAATTGGGAAGCAAAGTTATCAACTGGGGAGTGAGGGTAGGCAAGGAAATGTTTGAAGTTTGAAGAAAAAGGATCAGTGTGAAATATTAGCTAGTGATAGTGGAGAATGAATGGACTAAGGAAACATTGTGAATGACAAGAAGAATTAAGGATCCACCTGAGGTATGTGGTCGTAAATTGAAAGTGGAGTCAGTTAGCATGGTTATGTGTTTTTTTCCTCCAGTCATTTTCAGCTGCTTGGACGCAGGCATGAATTAGGCTGAAAATTGTGTTTAATCTGCATGTGGTTTAGCCAAAGGACTATGAGAAAGGAAAAAAAGACCAAGGCAATTTTGTGAGAATTGAAGGAAATGAATATAGTAAACATCAGTGGAATTAAATGGAGTAAGGAGAGAAGGAGGAGTATTCAGTGGGTGAGATAAAAAGAATCAATGGATTGGAAATCCCATTTGGATAGAAAGACTGTAGGAGTCAGGATACTGAAGGTAATAAGTTGGAAAGATGGGAGATGTTTACCTCAGTTTTAACCACAGGAGTGAGTAGCTAAGGTGGATGGAAAACAGAACAATCAGAGGAGTTCAGGAAACCAAATTAAAAAAAAAAAATCTTAAAGCTTGATTATTTTACAAGTTCATAAAATTTTAATTTTGAAAGGTTAAGTTGGAAATTTTCTTAATATCATCACATATGAATTAAGACATAAGGGCTATAAATTTTAGCATCTGTTTAGAGAAAGAAATAGGATATCTGGATTTTTTTTCCTAGAAATGAAGAGATGGAAGTAATACTACTTTAATTTTGATGTTAGTTTAATGTTTTATAGGGATGAACCATACAAAATTGCTGATATTAAACTGTCAACGTGATTTTCTATGTTTAACAGATATATACATATCTGTATGCATACAGATAGGTATACGAATCAGTAAGGTAAAATCGCTCAAACAAAAGTAAAAGAAAAACAGGTCTGAGATTCTGTTTGTAGGAACTGACTTCCTGAAAAACAAACATGAGTTTCTCTTTTAAGAAGCAGAACTAAGAGCAGTCAGGCAAGAAATGACTTTCATTATTTATATTTAGTCTCCCTCTCTGGGATCATTCTCAGCAGACTCATTATTAGAAGCTAGATGTCACTGATTTTTAATATTTTTGTTATAAAAATAATACATAAACACATCTTTATTTTCAAAAGATGCAGACAATGCAAAAATTTATGTGGTAGAATATGAAAGTTATTCTCTCCTTTTCTTTCCCAAACATCAACAGTTTTTCTCAGAGGTAAGCAAATTTTTTACCTACCTGTACATAACAACACATCTCTCCTTTTCCACTTCCTTCTCTTCTTTCCCTTTCTCTTCTGTTTCCCTTCTTTCACATAGATGGAAAAATAATACAAGCACATTTTTTAACTTGAATTTTTCATTTAGTGATATATTTTATAGCTCTTTCTATGACAGAGTGTATAAAGCTACTTCATTTTAAATGGTTACATTTGCTCTGTAGTGTTAATATATCATAATTTATTTAATCACCTCTCTATTTAAGGATTTTTAGATTACTAGAAGTAAATTATGATGACAGTAATTCTTTCATGTGATATTGTGAGAGTTGAAAAAAAAATAATATATGTAAAACACTTACGAGAGTACCTGGCATGTAGTAAGTACTCGAAGTAACACTTGACAAGGAGAGTTTATTGGCTTAAGAATACATCCTTTACCTGGACACTTGAAGCCCATTTTATGTGGTTCTAGTATGGCTGCTTGAAGCTCAGACATGATGATGGTCTTCAGTAGAAGGCCTGGGGACACAGTAACCATCTCATCAGCATATTGAGGAAGGAGTCAGAAGAGGGGGAGGAGAGAATATAGAATATATTTTTTATGGGAGATTAGAAAAACCACTGTTGACCAGAATAGTTCAGAGGATGCTTCCTTCAATGAAGCAGTGAGTGGACTTGTGAGGGGAACACTAATATAGTTTGAGAAGCTCAGTGGTTGTTATCTTCTGAAGGCTAGTGTTGACAGTAGAGTAGAATGCCTTGGAACTGGACTTACAAGGATACATTAGTGGAAAATCAGAGGCCTGGAGGCATTTCTTGGAGAAGAAAATGGCAACCCACTCCAGTATACTTGCCTAGAGAATCCCGTGGACAGAGGAGCCTGGTGGGCTGCCGTCTATGGGGTCGCACAGAGTTGGACACAACTGAAGCGACTTAGCAGCAGCAGCAGAGGCATTTCTTAGACATTGGAGGTGAGTTGGATGTAATTACTGTGATAGTCAGCAGTGTTAGAGTGGCAATCTGGTTGCCTTAATGTGCACTGATCTCTGGCAATGACTGTTAGACCATGGTATTCCTAGGATGAGAGAGACGGGTGATCAGTTAGGGTATTTCTTGACTTCTGTAACCAAAAATATAATGATAAAATAAATAGTGGGATGGAAGAAATCTATTTTTTATTGGCACAATGAAAAATCCAATGCCTCACCCTGGTTCAGTAAGGGAGCCTGTTCTCACACCTCAATGTAATCAAGGGAAGAAAAGCCCAGGTCTGCTTGAGGAAGATTTTGCAACATCATTATGAGAATATACAAAAAGTATCACCTTATTTTCTAGAGAGATCTGTGGCAGTTAACCAGATTAACTGCATATAGAAGGAAGAGAGATTCCTAGGCTTTTGAGAAGAGTGAGATGCAGAGTTTCAGTTGATATTGATACTGAGAGATCTAGAATGCTATCACATCTCCAGGTTGCAGGTAATAAATAGACTCATTGATTAGTAAATCAAAATGAGTCTATAAGACATCCCATCCGTGGTCCCCAAATGAGATTGCAGAGATTGATACCTCCCTAATCTTAAAAAAAACACAAGGGTGGTGGTTTTAAAATAGTCCTGTTTGTTCTCCTATATGGTTTATACAAAAGCAGGTGAATCATATCATATGTGGGTAAATCACTGCAAGCCTTACTAAATAGTATCAGCAATTGTTGCCACTGCACCAGATGTGATATTTTTATTGGAGTAGAAACATAACCTCTGGTACTTGATGTGTGACTATTGATCTGGTAAAGATGTTGTTTTCAATCTGTATCATTAATGAAGATCAAAATGGAAGGACAATAGAATGTATGAACTTTATTTCTCCAGGGCTATCTTCTATATGTGTTCTATAGTCTGAAGAATCTTTGATAATTTTTGACATTCTATTAAATCATCATGGTCACTGATTATCTTCTACTAATCAGACCTGATGGGAAAGAGGTGGCCAGTACCCTGCATGCTCTACTAAAACACAAGTATAAGAGAGGATGGGGGATGGATCCTGTCAGATTCAGGGACTTGTCAAATAGGTAAAATTGGGGGGACTGGTTTGGGGGATGCAAAACATTCTATCAAGTTAACAGATCACTGTACCTTGCACTCTTTGGTTTGGTGCACTTGGACTTTTTTGAATTTTGGAGGCAACACCATACTTGAGATTAATCCATCCCTCTCTAATGGCTATTTGATTACTCAGAAGAATGATGGTTTCATATGAGAAGCCAGAGAAAGAGAGACTTTTTTTTTTTAACCAGGTCTAAGTCATTGTATACACTGTCCTTCCCTTCAAGGTATATGACCCACCACATCCTGTGGAAACAGATGTAAGAAGCCTTGTAAGAGAGGCTTTTACACAGTCACCTAGGCACCTAGAAGAACGCGATCTCTTCAGCAAAAAACTTTAACAAGTAGATTTGGGGAAGCTGTTAAGCCCTTATAGAGACTGAGTCCCTTTTCATGGTGCCTAAAACAACCATGAGACTGGAGTGACCTAATAGAAGGGTTTTCAGGATACATCAAATAATAAGGTCTGGCAGACACATACCAATTTATTTAAGGATGGAAATTATATAATAGGGACTGGACCCAAACAAGATCAAAAGATAGATAAACTGATGGTTCTTCCTCAGTTTTGTGGAACATTCCTTTCCGCTAGCTGATGGAGTGGGAGAGAAATTTGGCCTCATAGGCTGTCTTAATAGTTTATCATGAATCAGTTGCAATACTGATGGACTGTAGACCCACTCAAGGGCAGTTCTTATATACATTGATGAGAGGAAATGATTTCATCAGGCAGAACTGTGAAGACTATACATAGTTTTCCACCTTATATGGAGGGAAAAGTGGTCTGATGTAAGACTATGATTTCTCATGCAGTAGTGCATGGCTTTGCTTGTTGGTTCAGGAAGGAGAATTGGACAACTGTATCCTGAAAAACAAATCTGCTCCAATGTCTGTTTCTATATAGCCTGTGAGTTAGAGATTGGTTTTATAGTTTTGGAATGGTTGGAAAAGTTTTTTAAAAATAATATTTCCTGATGTCTGAAAATCATATGAAACTCAAATTTCAGTGGCCATAAATAATGTTTCTTTGAAACACAGCCACACATTCATTTATGTAATATTTATGGCTATTTTTCTGCTACAAAGGCAGATTTGAATAACTGCAGTAGAGATTATATGGCTCAGATCACCAAATCTAAAATATTTACTATATGGACATTTTATAGGAAAACTTTATGGACTTTATGGTCAATGGCTTGGGAGAATGACCAGAATATTATAGGCAAGGATATTTTTAAAAGAATTATATGGGTGGACACATGGAAATGGATGCAGGCTTTGTGTGTCTCATACCAGTGCCTTGCAAAAAGATTCCACTATGGAGGACACTGAACAACCAGTGAACAGGATGATTCATCTGATAGACATACGCCAGCTCTTGTCCTCAGGCACCTTCTTGCTTACCATAAGGGTCCATGAATTGAGCAGACACGGCAGTACTGAAAAGGCTGTGCATGGATCTAACAGCATGGTCTTCTATCCTAGATGGTGTAGCTACTGTCATGACTAAATGCCCTATCTATTGGCAGCAGCAATCAATACTGGGATCTTGACATTGTATATCACTGAGCATGCCTGCTCTCCATTTAGTGTTAGGTTGTTAAACAGGGATCCTCAATTTCTGGGCCACAGACTAGTACCTTCTGTCAGACCAGTGGCAGCATTAGATTAGAAATAAAGTGACACCTGATGCAAAGATCTGACTCATTGGAAAAGACTCCGAGGTTGGGAAAGATTGGAGGCAAAAGGAAAAGGGGGTAGCAAAGGAGGAGATGGTTAAATAGCATCACCAACTCAGTGGACATGAATTTGAGCAAACTCTGGGAGAGTGGAGGACAGAAGAGCCTGGCATGCTGCAGTCCATGGGGTCACAAAGAGTCAGACATGACTTAGTGACTGAACAGAAACAAAATGCCCAATAAATGTAACGAACTTGAATCATCCTGGAATCATCCCCCCTACCCCCAAGTTGTGGAAAAATTATCTTTCATGAAATCATTCCCAGGTGCCAGAAAGGCTGGGGACCACTGTTAAAAAAGGATCCTTTCCTGCCTTGTTGGGGCAAGTAATTCATTCTTACCAAAACTGACACTCAATCTCTATATGAATTTGCCTGTTCTGCTTGTAGTGTGGGGG
The DNA here is from genome assembly GCF_014754425.2 of Oryx dammah. Lineage (NCBI taxonomy): Eukaryota > Metazoa > Chordata > Mammalia > Artiodactyla > Bovidae > Oryx > Oryx dammah. Next base: position 27,964,237 of record NW_024070196.1, on the reverse strand, counting down.
CTTCCCAGGTGGCGCCAGTGGTAAAGCACCTGCCTGCCAATGTAAAAGATGTAAGAGACAACGGTTTGATCCTTGGGTCAGGAAGATCCCCTGGAGAAGGTCATGGCAACCGACTCCAGTATTCTTGCCTGGAGAATCCCATGGACAGAGGAGCCTGGCAGGCTACAGAACACCACTGCCTGAGAGTTTGGACAAAGTCAGACTTGCTGATGTGGGATACATAAAAAACACATCCTCAGATGTGGCCATGGGATCTATTCATCAAGCAGCCAATTGGATGAGGAGATCCTGCTCATTGAAATTGTCTATTTAATTCTCAGCTGTGACTGCTTGGAAATGAAGTGGTGTTAAACTGCTGTTCTTCAGGATGCATTGTATGGTTTGATCACATACTTGAGGCCATGTCGTCAATAGCTAGAATATATGGATTCAAGGACAAAGGGGAGAAAGTATGATCAATCCTTCTCAATTTGACTTCAGTGACCCACCCTACAAATTTGTCCCATTTTTCCACCACCAATCTAAGGCTTATGGATTAGAGCTTTTGATTCCCAAGCTTCTACCAGAAATACAGTCAGGATTCTACATGAACTAAAGCTCTATTAGTGGACAATTTATCATTACACTTGTTAGAGACTGACAAGAGCCTTAGGTTTTAAGACTGAATTCTAGAACTGATGGTAGAAAAAGGAGTATATTGTGACTTGCACTTAGCTATTACTCTGGGTGCATGTGTGTGTGCTAAATCACTTCAGTTGTGTCCAGCTCTTTGGGACCCTTTGGACTATAGCCCACCAGACTCCTCTGTCCATGAGATTCTCTAGGCAAGAATGATGGAATGGGTTGCCGTACCCTCCTCCAGGCAATCTTCCTGATCCAGGTATTGAACTGGTGTGTCTTTATGTCTCCTGCATTGGTAAGTGGGTTCTTTACCGCTAGCACCACCTGGGAAGTGTCAGTACCCCCACCAGGGTACTGTCACTTACTCTGCTAACTTCTGTATCAAGCCTTTTTGAAAGACTGGCTAATCACCAGTTTGAGAAGTTAGTGACAGAGTACTTTTAATGTGGCACACTGATGACTAAGAATGGTACAAAGAGTAGACTGCAGCCAGTGCTTCAGTGTGCTGAGTCACATCTCATTGATCTACATCTGATTTCAGCCATAGCATTTTGGAAAGTTCCTTGCATACTCAAATTCACATGGACATAATACTGCTGTAAATGCAAGCTATGCTTTTCTCTCTTCTTTCTGAAGTCATTGGAACTCAGTGTGGCAGTCAGGCTAGAAGTATGGGGAACTTAGTGCTCTGAGGATGCCCCTCAACCAAAGTGGGGCAGGAAGTGGTATATAAATGCTTGCTTTTCTTTTTCATGAGCAGTTCAGGGAGGTGTTATGGAAAATTGAGACTTCATTGCGTACCACATCATCATCAAAGCCTTTGCATTCACTTTTCCTCATTTCCTGTGTCCTTGTTCATTATACCTGTTCTCTGTGATCACTTAAAAAAAATTACCTACATTGAAATTTCTTTCTCAGGGTCCTTCACAGTCATTCATAATTGATATTTCAATAAATATCATATAAGACAGTATCATGTGAAATATTAACGTTGGCACAGTTTGTATGTGGTCAAATTGTTGTTCTTTTCCTTTATGGCGTCTGTGTGTTGTGCTTTGCTTACGAAGCCCTAATCACTTGGAGATTATGAAAATATTTGTCAATACCTCCTTTTAATACTTATAAAGTACATGCCTAACCACTGATCAGGTACTTTTATCTATTTTATGAGATATGAATTTAGTGTTATTCTTTAATATAGTTAACTATCCTCTCATCATTTTTAATAATTCATTTTCTTTATAAGTTTATTTTGAGTGTCAATTTGTATAATATACACAATTCCTATGTAAATTTTATTATGGTTTACTGGCCTGTATTTACATCATTGTGCACATATCACAATACTTTAACTACGGATAGTTTATGTTGATATCCGCTTGGGCAAGTTCTAGTTTTAGTGTTTTGTTTATTTTTTCATGGTTGCTTTGACCATCTCTATACACATTCTGTTCAATATCAACCTTACTTTCAGCTTTACAAATTTTCTTTGAGGTTTTTGATTAAGATTATTGGATGGAGGAGCCTGGTGGGCTGCAGTCCATGGGGTCGCTGAGGGTTGGACACGACTGAGCGACTTCACTTTCACTTTTCACTTTCATGCATTGGAGAAGGAAATGGCACCCCACTCCAGTACTCCTGCCTGGAGAATCCCAGGGATGGAGGAGCCTGGTGGGCTGCCGTCTATGGGGTCACAGAGTCGGACACGACTGAAGTGACTTAGCAGCAGCAGCATTGATATCTTATTGAATTTATATATTGATTTGTGGATATATAACATCCTTATTGAACTTTCACACTGAGAAATTAATTGACTTATGTTTCTTTTTTACCTTTTTTTATCATTTTGTCACTTACTTCTCACTCTGCATATTTCTTGTAAGGTTTATGCATATTTCATAAATTTTATTTCTTTTTGCATAGTTTGTTAATGGGATCTTCTTTTCTAGGGGTGTATGGGAGATGGTATATATAAGAACTATTGCTTTTGTAAGTTGATACTCTATCAAGCTTCTTATTGAACTCATTATTTTTATATTTTTTTGATCATATAGGTGGATTTTCTAGGAATACAAATTATATCATCTGCAAGTAATGAGAACTATTTTCTTATTTGCTATTATTTTTACTCATGGGAGAGTAGATACATGTGTTAAATTGACCATTTTCTTCACTGACTTAAAAAATAAAAAATTCCAGATACAGATCAAGCATATTTTGAGTCTATATGAATGTAAACCCTCTGTTCTGGAAGACTAAAACCCAAAATTAACATGGAAGAATAAGAATCCAAAGACAGGAAACTGAAGTTGAGGAAGCGCCAGGAGTCTGAAAGTGACCAGAAGCAGATCGCAAGACAGTAAGAATCAGTTCACTTCAGTCGCTCACTTGTGTCCGACTCTTTGTGACCCCATGAACCGCAGCACACCAGGCCACCCTGTCCATCACCAACTCCCAGAGTCCACCCAAAGCCATGTCCATTGTGTCAGTGACGCCATCCACCCATCTCATCCTCTGTCATCCCCTTCTCCTCCTGCCCTGAATCTTTCCCAGCATCAGAGTCTTTTCAAATGAGTCAGCTCTTTGTGTCAGGTGGCCAAAGTATTGGATTTTCAGCTTCAACATCAGGTCCTCCAATGAACATCCAGGACTGATCTCCTTTAGGATGGATTGGTTGGATCTCCTTGCAGTCCACGGAACTCTCAAGAATCTTCTCCAACACCACAGTTCAAAAGCATCAATTCTTCGGCGCTCAGCTTTCTTTATCGTCCAACTTTCACACCTTACATGACTACTGAAAAAACCATAGCCTTGACTACACGGACCTTTGTTGGCAAAGTAATGTCTCTGAGTTTTAATATGCTGTCTAGGTTGGTCATGACTTTCCTTTCAAGGAGCAAATGTGTTTTAATTTCATGGCTGAAATTTCACCATCCACAGTGATTTTTGGAGCCCAGAAAAATAAAGTCAGCCACTGTTTCCCCATCTATTTCCCATGAAGTGATGGGACTGGATGCCATGATCTTCGTTTTCTGAATGTTGAGCTTTAAGCCAACTTTTTCACTCTCCTCTTTCACTTTCATCAAGAGGCTTTTTAGCTCCTCTTCACTTTCTGCCATAAGGGTGGTGTCATCTGCATATCTGAGGTTATTGAGATTTCTCCCAGCAATCTTGATTCCAGCTTCTGTTTCTTCCAGCCCAGTGTTTCTCATGATGTACTCTGCATATAAGTTAAATAAGCAGGGTGACAATATACAGCCTTGACACACTCCTTTTCCTATTTGGAACCAGTCTGTTGTTCCATGTCCAGTTCTAAGTGTTGCTTCCTGACCTGTATACAGGTTTCTCAAGCGGCAAGCCAGGTGGTCTGGTATTCCCATCTCTCTGAATTTTCCACAGTTTATTGTGATCCACACAGTCAAAGGGTTTGGCATAGTCAATAAAGCAGACATAGATGTTTTTCTGGAACTCTCTTGCTTTTTCTATGATCCAGCACATGTTGGCAATTTGACCTCTGCCTTTTCTAAAACCAGCCTGAACATCCAGAATTTCATGGTTCATGTATTGTTGAAGCCTGGCTTGGAAGAATTTTGAGCATTACTTTACTAGCATGTGAGATGAGTGCAGTTGTGTGGTAGTTTGAACATTCTTTGGTATTACCTTTCTTTGGGATTGGAAAACTGACATTTTCTAGTCATGTGGCCACTGCTGAGTTTTCCAAATTTGCTAATATATTGAGTGCAGCACTTTCATAGCATCATCTTTTAGGATTTGAAATAGCTTAACTGGAATTCCATCATCTCCACCTACTTTGTTCGTAGTGATGCTTTCTAAGGCCCACCTGACCTCATATTCCAGGATGACCTGCTCTAGGTGAGTGTGAGTGGTCACACCTTCATGATTATCTGGGTCGTAAAGATCTTTTTTGTACAGTTCTGTGTATTCTTGCCACCTCTTCTTAATATCTTCTGCTTTTGTTAGGTCCATACCATTTCTGTCCTTTATTGTGCCCATCTTTACATGAAATGTTCCCTTGGTATCTCTAATTTTCTTGAAGATATCTCTAGTCTTTCCCATTCTATTGTTTCCCTCCATTTCTTTGCATTGATTGCAGAAGAAGGCTTTCTTATCTCTCTTTGCTATTCTTTGGAACTCTGAGTTCAAATGGATATATCTTTCCTTTTCTCCTTTGCTTTTCACTTCTCTTTTCACAGCTATTTGTAAGTCCTCCTCAGACAGTCATTTTTCTTTTTTGTATTTCTTTTTCTTGGGCATGGTCTTGCTCCCTGTCTCTTGTACAATGTCACTAACTTCTGTCCATAGTTCATCAGGCACTCTATCAGATCTAGGCCCTTAAATCTATTTCTCACTTTCACTGTATAATCATAAGGGATTTGATTTAAGTCATACTTGAATGGTCTAGTGGTTTTCCCCACTTTCTTCAATTTAAGTCTGAATTCTGCAATAAGGGGTTCATGATTTGAGCCACAGTCTGCTCCTGGTCTTGTTTGCTGACTCTATAGAGCTTCTCCATCTTTGGCTGCAAAGAATATAATCAATCTGATTTCGGTGTTGACCATCTGGTGATGTCCATGTGTGAGTCTTCTCTTGTGTTGTTGGAAGAGGGTGTTTGCTATGACCAGTGCGTTCTCTTGGCAGAACCCTGTTAGCCTTTGCCCTGCTTCATTCTGTACTCCCAGCCAGTTTTGCCTGTTACTCCAGGTGTTTCTTGACTTCCTACTTTTGCATTCTAGTCCCCTATAATGAAAGGGACATCTTTTTTGGGTGTTAGTTCTAAAAGGTCTTGTAGGTCTTCATAGAACTGTTCAACTTCAGCTTCTTCAGCGTTATTGATCGGGGCATAGACTTGGATTACCCTGATAGTGAATGGTTTGCCTTGGAGATGAACAGAGATCCTGCTGTCATTTTTGAGATTGCATCCAAGTACTGCATTTTGGACTCTTTGTTGACTATGATGGCTACTCCATTTCTTCTAAGGGATTCCTGCCCGCAGTAGTAGATATAATGGTCATCTGAGTTAAATTCACCCATTCCAGTAAGAATCAGCAAGAGTCAAAATCAAGGAGCAGAAAATCCAAGCCAAGATTCAAGAATGCTGATATCATTCTTTTTCTGTGACACAATGTTTAGTTCGAAAGGCGTGAGGTAGTCAGAGGATGGAATGTGTTAGCTGGGAAGTGAGGTATTGCTAGAATCATAACAATGGAAATGAATAAGGTAAGGCTCAACTGAAGCATTAATGATGTCTACTTTTGTGGGATTTTGTGGAATATGGGATACCATTTTTCCCCCCTAGTCATCCTAAGAGCTATAAGCAAACTGTGTATGCAAATTTAATTTTTTCCCTTTCTGTGAATTGTTTGCACACAGAGTCTATCCAGGATTGCTGTTGAATATTTAAGGCTTGGGTTTAATAATTTACTGCCAATAATAAATAAAGTAGAAATCCTATAATTTCTCATCACTATTAATTATTTTTTGAGTAAAAAGGAGAAATAAGTCTCAACCTCCCTTCCAAAAAAGGTATGATTTTTTTTGAGAAAAGGAGTAATATAACTACTAATCAACTTCCTTATTTCCATAATATAAGGTAATGTCTGTCAACTCCCAGCTTGAACTGTAACTCAAGAGCCTATGACTATAAATACTAGCCTAAGAAAATATTTATAGTAGTCATATAGCTATATACTAATAATTTAATTTAGGAAATATTTATTATCCCCATATTTATGTCTATTGCAAGCATCAAGATAGGTAGACCATATTAACTAGTCAGAAGAAGAAATAATTTTTATACATGGAGAAAATGAGAGAAAAGAAGTAGTTTCAGCCATACTAATTAAACTAATACAAATGAGTATAAATAAAAGTGTGATTTAGTAAGCATGTATTTTCTGACATGGCAGTAGAGTCAAAGAGACTCTGGAAAAAGTGCTGTCAGACCCATTAAATATAAAAACAGAAATAGTTTCAGTCACCTTTGACAGAATAAGAAATGTATTGGGTAAAGCCAGCTGCATAGAAAATTTAAAAGCAGGAATTGATGAACAGAGAGGACAATCAATGAAAGACTGTTGTATTGAGCAGATGGTTCACTAATCTGTGATAAGTAGAGTGAAAATCATAAAAATGTTTATATTCAGTATTAACAAGAATATGGCTGTATAGAAAGTGATCTGAAGTAGAAAATAGAAAAATGAGGAACAAATGCAGATAAACCTTCATGTTTTATTTTATTGAAAGGATGAGTATTAAATGAAATATTAGTAAAAATGAAAGCTATTTGATTGAAAAATATTGATATTGTAAGATGGTAAAACTACAAGTAAATTTTAATGAAAATGAAAGTTTAGAAAGAAGTCTATGACATTAATATATATAATATAATATATTAATTATTATATAATTAATATTATTATTAATTAATAATATTAAATTATAACATTAATGTTATAAAATAAATCAATAATATAATAATATATAATATAACATAACAGTGATTCATCATTATTAACTGTGGTTTGATAAATAACACCATGTAAAATGATGATTCATCCATTATTTTAAAGCTTTTGAGAAAAGGTCTTATTTGTATATCAAGTTTATCATGTGGATCAGTATGTAATTGTTGCCAGTAAACAAAAATTTGAGGTCAATTGTAACAAATAATTGTAATAATGACTTTTAATGCATTATTTTCTTTAGCTTATTCAAGAAAATGTGTAGACCATACACTTGACCATAGAAAGGAATGTTATTCTTTAATCAGTAAATATGAAAATATTTATTGCTTTAAGGTTAGAGTCAGGGCCAAAATTAATGAACAATTTGCAAGTTTAGCAGTTGCAGCAAAGATTCAAATTTCTTTTCAAGAGATATAATTGAAATGATCAACACTTATGAATAATTAACTTTTGTGCAATATAGTAATGGCCAGAACTTTCATGTTTTTGGGAAATAACTGTTTCCAGTTTTGACAAAGTGACATATACAGAACTGGTCATGCAGTGCAATTCACTTCTCCAATGATTTATTTACAGGAAAGATTATAAAGGATTTTTTCTTCCCTGTCAAGGGCATTGTGGAGTTATAGTGGTTTGGTCATAATTGATCCCAAAATGACTTTTTATTTTATTATTTTAGTTTTTACTTGAAGTTTTATCAGCTCTGGAAGGGGTGTTATTTTGCACATGTAGAGATGAAGTCTGTGGGACAGAAGCTCTCAGGAGTTTATTAAACAGAAGAACTTTATCTTTTCTGCTAGTCACTTAGTTGCTACCAGTGAAGAAATAAAAGGGTATTTCCTCTTCCATAGTTGGGCCATAGGCCTTAAGTGTGGAAATTTTAGAATGTAAACTACATTTCAAAGCATCTCTCACTTGATTTCACTACAGTGAATATGGATATATCCTATCTGACATATTTTTAATTATCAAAAACACATCCATGTTCAGTACTCAGAAACACATATGAAATATGACAGCTACGAAAGAGGTATAAGAATGGTAAGTTGAAAAAGGGAAATATAACATGATGTTACCAAACTCCTCTGCCTTTAAAAATGCAGTAGATTTTTACAATTAACCACTGGCACAAGCATAAATATTTACATCATTACATATATGCATTCTTATTACTATTGCAACACAGCCTACATTCACCAAAGTTCTAGCAATATTTGATTGAAACTATCTATGAGAAAGTGAAAATCTAATGCTTCGGCCACTGCAAATCAATGGCAGAAGCAGAATAGGAAATAAACCACTCATTCATATGCTCTGGATATAAGCAGAACAAAGATAATGAAAAATAGTCTATTCTTTCATAACTCTATAGTCCATCCCTAAGAAACCATGTTATCAGAATTGTTTTATAAAATATTTAATGAGAAAAAAGGATTATGAGATAAAGAGTTTCAGTTTTGAAATACAACTGTTTAGTTTTTAAAAATTAACTAACTCTATTTTGTGGTTCTATTTTGTTATCATAATATACAATTAACATTTTGGCTGATCAATACTGACAAAAAATAAACAGCACTAGAAAACCCTGAAAATAAAGAGGTCTTTGCTCAAAACTAACGGGCATTTCATTTCATAACAATGAGGGTGGGTGTGGGTACAATTAAAAAAAATTAAGCAAGGGAAAAAGAAGAAAACATATGTTGGTGAGGATGGAGAGAGATTAGAACACTTATGCACTGTTGGTGGAAATGAAAACTGGTGCAGCTATCATGGAAAACAGTATGGCAATTCTTTACCAAAAATAATAAATAAAACAGAATTACCATATGATCCTGCATTTTCAGTTCTGTGTATATCCCACAAGAATTGAAAGCAAGGACGTGAAGAGCTACTTGAACAACTCATTATTCAAAATAGCCAAGAAGCAGAAGCACTGTGAGTGTCCATTGTCATATGAATGAAAAAAATGAAATGTGCCACATACATACAATTAAATATGATGCAGTCTTTAAAAGGAAGGAAATTCTGACATTTACGACAACACGGATGAATCTCAAGGACACTATGCTGAGTTAGTCACGAAAGAACAAGTACTATACAGTTCCGCTTACGTGAGGTACCTAGAGTAGTCACATTCAAAGAGACGAAGTAGAATGGTGGTTTCCATGGGCTGAGGGAGGAAAGAATGGTGAGTTTTCTAATTGGTCTAAGTTTCAGTTTTTCAAGATGAAAAGAGTTCTGGAGGTTGGCTGTAAAACAATGTGAATGTAATTAATACCACTGAGCTGTAAACTTAAAAATGGTTAAGATGGTAAATTTTTGAAGTGGATTAGACAAATTATAAAAATTTTAAAAAATGTAATGGGTTTTTACAGTTACCATTAGCACCAGCATAGATATTTACATCATTACATACATGTACATGCATTGTTATTACTATTACAGCACAGCCCACATTCATCAAATGTAAACAAAAACCATGAATTTACAATTTGATCACTCAACCTCTGAAAGTGGTTTTGTGTGACCAGGCCAGACTCTTCTATTTGGTTTACCGATGTTCTCAGTTATCGGGTGATGACTAATAGTGCTCTCTGTAAAACAAATTCTATTTTGTTAGGGGCATTTTGTATCATGAAGACTTACACTGCAGGAGGAGCATTTTGGCAAAGTAGTTTGTCTTTAAGCTTTCATTTCAGTGATAATTAAAATGTATATGTAAGAATATTTTGGTATGGGAATAGCTACTTTGTTACTAAATAATGATTTCAGTGCCAGCATTTACTTTCACTTTTATGATTATACTGGTACCCAGTGGTTACCTGAAGTGACAGCATTTTTACTTTCATATCATTAGGGGACATTATTGGCTGCCACGAAATTGATATATCCTAAAATTAAAAAGCTAATACATATTTTAAATGTACTATTGTATTCATATGGAATTATTTTGACCCGTTACTTGAAAACCTTATTTTTTGGCAGTAATTTACAAGGGACAGTCATCTTCATAGATTATGGCTTGATTTTTAAGTTAATCAATTCAGACTTTGATTTAATACCACAAAAATAGCATAGTGTAACAGAGTAGTTGTAACAGGCTAATGAGAAAAGAAAGGAGGCAAATTTGATTTAAGAATGAAGAATTTGAGCCAAAGAAGTCCAAAGAGCTCCACAAAGAATTCTGCAAAAGGACATTTACATTCGTTTGAATAGTGAAAATCAGCGAAAGACTGCTACTACTGCTAAGTCACTTCAGTCGTGTCCGACTCTGTGCGACCCCATAGATGGCAGCCCACCAGGCTCCCCTGTCCCTCGGATTCTCCAGGCAAGAACACTGGAGTGGGTTGCCATTTCCTTCTCTAATGCATGAAAGTGAAAAGTGAAAGGGAAGTCACTCAGTCATGTCTGACTCTTTGCAACCCCATGGACCGCAGCCTACCAGGCTCCTCTGTCCATGGGATTTTCCAGATAAGAGTACTGGAGTGGGGTGCCATCGCCTTCTCCGAGTGAAAGACTAGAGAAGTATTAGTTATTCTGAGCTCAGAAGACCTGTGCCTTAGCGTTTAGTACCATATTTGCATTGCATGAATTCTGTCTTAGTGACTATTCACCTGTGTAATTGTTCTGTTAGTATTAAGAGTAATAGTGCATTCCCAATGAAGAACTTTTGAGATAATATTTTAAACTTTTTTTTCCCCCCAAATTTTCTGGTACATTTTGGTGTACATTTTCAGATTGGTTCATCATGGTATTGGATTAGCTGATAAACGGAGCTCACTGTTTAGTTTCAGCAAAACAATATTGTCCAAAGTATTAAACTAGTACTATTAATTTAAATTTTATTAGATGCATTATTGTTTGTATTTGAGTTTCATATTTTTATCTATGAACTATAAAACTAGAAACTTATTGCTAGCTTTGTGTTTATATTCACTTAAGAAATATTATAATAAAAATAACAATACTGGCAACCTACCAGAAGTTTTACTTTTAAATCGCTTATGCATTTGTACATGAACTAGGATACAATGGAATGTTCTAATGCCTTATGTTAGGGAATATCATTCTCATGTCTTTCATGTTTTTGCAATGTAAAATTACTTTGTCTTTGGGAATCACAGTGAATTTATGTGTTCTGAGTTATATTTCATGACTCTTAGAAGAAAGAGTAAGGAAGTTATAAAAATATGACAATAGATATGTAATTATGTACATTGAAAAGATACTAGGATTTCAGCCAATCAATGTATAATTAAAAGATTCATCTATGATGAAAGGCATAAGCTATTTGATAAAGTATCCCTTTGCTTTTAGAAGTGACATTCTAAGAGAATCAATAGTGCACTTATTTTTTTAATTTTGCATTTAAATGACTTGGACAAAAGGTTTCTCTCAACCTATTAGCCATTTTAAAAGCTTTGGAATGAGCTTAAATATTTTGAACAGTCCTAGACTATGAAATAGGTCTTCAGATTTTACAGCCAAAGATAAAAGATTGAGGCCAAAGGGTAAAGGACAATATGCCTTAGATTTTAAATGGAAAGGGAACAGAGACAAAGAGAAAATGACCTAGCATTATGTGCTCACATCAATGGCAGTAATTAAGCTTTGCAGTATCATTAGATTTGATAATAATAATTTATAGCCTTTAGTGCTATTTCACATGCTAGGCATACAGAAGAATACACCAGGACCCCTCATATTTCTCATTGTTATTTTTTTCTAAGAAAATAATGACATTCAGTTGTCATGAACTGGGGAGATACACAACACAAATTTGGATGCTTATCTCCAAGGGAGAAAAGATGGAGTGTCTTACATCTTTTAACCATCTGCAAAATGTATGGCAGTAGTAAAATGCTAAAAAGATATTGAGGTGAGTATTTCTAAGAGTACAGTATTTAAATTTATAAAAGTTAATTTGGCATTATATTAAACATCAAGTTAATGTTCATCAGCATAACAACTGAACTATAACATATTATACCATAGTGTTAAATTGAACCAAGATACTCCAGATTTTGATTGTGGGAACTCAGTCGTTAATCAGTTCAATTTTTTTAATGCTGGAGTAAGTGTAGAGGAAAGCCCCTGCATAGATACTTTGGCAATTCAGTCCCAATGACAGGAAATAGTTAAATATTGAATTTAAGTGAACACGATGCTCAGCCTTAATGCTTAAGTGTGTGTATTTTCTCTCTTGAATATTAAATTAAAGATCCAATTTTTATTTGGTTTTCAGGGCATATTTACAAAAAACATTATAATTAAATTAGATTTTTCCCTTGATTTTGAGCTAAGTCTTCACCTTAAATGACCAAGTTGATTATAGTGAAAAGGCAATTGCAAGTTCAAACTTGATTTTTGAATTCAAATGTTATCAATGTAGACAGATTCTTTAGCATAGTGCTATGTGCTTTTGAAAATCGATCAGATACCAGTTTTTGAGGAATAGCATTAGACAGATTTGACTCACTAAATCAAAAGGACATGACACAAGAGTGAAAAGTCTTGTATATTTTACACAGTTTAAATATATTGTAAAAGTTATCAAAGGTGATATGGCTAATTTTTCCTCAATAGAGAGCTAGAATGTAACCTCCCCTTGGGTTGTGCTCAGGTGATGTTTTTGTTTTCTGGCTCTAGATGTAGGTCAGGTAATCTTCTCTTGAACTTTAAGCCAGAAAGCTAGCACAGAAGCAGGAGAGCTGTTGTGTCATCTCATTGTTATAATAGTAACACACTACTTTTAGCCACATTTCAAGGTTCCTTTCTACTTATGTTGATAATTCTGTAAAAATTATGCTGATAGCTTCTCTAAGAACTGGTATATATGTTCTATGAAATTGCTTTTCCCCAGGTGCTAACTAAGCTGACAATTAGACTCTTTTTCAAAATAAAACTTTAACTTCACAGAAGTTAAACAGGTCTAGTGTGTCCAGTAGAGGCTTTTAAATGAAGGATGTAATCAAAAGAGCTGCAAGTACACTTGCTAAATAAGGAGATAGAATGAAAATGTAATATAATATACTTACTCATGTCTATCTGATTGGGACTTCCAAACGTAGCAAAATAAAATCCTTACTCCCCCAATGGCTTTTACTTTGGTCAACAGACATATCTAATTCTCACTTCTAATGTAATGCAATCTGATGATATATTCAGCTAATCCTTGATATCTCAGGGACTGAAGTGAAGTGAAGTCGCTCAGTCGTGTCCGACTTTTTGCAATCCCGTGGATTATAGCCCACCAGGCTCCTCTGTCCATGGGATTCTCCAGGCGAGAATACTGGAGTGGGTTGCCATTTCCTTCTCCAGGGGATCTTCCTAACCCAGGGATCGAACCCAGGTCTCCTGCATTGCAGGCAGATGCTTTAACCTCTGAGCCACCTAAGCATGTAAAATGAATACTGTCTGTGAATCCTTGTGTCTTGTTTCCAGTTAAACCTTTTGAAATCTCATCACAGTATAATTTGGGGGGATAACAAATGGAGTTCTGGGTGTGTTGGGATTTATCTGAATACCAGTGATGGGTCTCATGATGGGTAGACTATATTGAGATATTTGGAAAGAAATTTAGAAGGTTTCAGGAATGACTGGATATGAGAGGTGAGGTAGATACAACTATCCAGCACTGAGGAGGAACAATGTCATTTACTGAGGTGGAGGATGTGAGAGGAAAATAATAGAGAAGAACAGAGGGATGGGGAGTGGAGGAGGAAAAGTTCACCTTAGCCTATTGGGTTTGAGGTGCCTCTGTCACATTCACGTGGAGACTTCATAAGCTATATGGCATACAAACTTGGATTTTAAGAAGTGGTTCTTAGTTATAAGAGTCGATGTTGGATTTGTGAATAAAGAAAGGGACTGAGTTTCCAAATGTGGAAGAAATTGACCAAGTACAATGTGTAACTGGCAAAAAAAAAAAAAATTCTAAAGACTATCACCTTTAAAATAATGGATAAAAGAAGAAAAATATCACAGTGGAACTGGAGGAGAAACAGTCTGAGAGTTTCTGGCTGCAAGGGAAATGTTTTCCAAACTCAAAGCCTATCACGGTTAGCCTCATTGTAGCTTTCCGGATTTATTTCTGGAAAGCTTGCCATTCACTATTCACTCTAGTAGGGTAAATTCTTTGTTGTTTCCCTCACATGCTGTGTATTTTCTTTTTATTTTGATTAAAAAACCCCAATAAAACCAACATATAACAGGAGATCTACTTTCTTTGTACAGTACCATATAGTTAACTATATGAACAGTGCTGTATAGTAAATCTCTGGAGATTTTATTTTTTTATGATTAACACTCTATACCCATGGAACAGAGCTTCCCCAAATCCCATACCCTACTCCCAGCCACTGGCAACCGCCAGCAGTCTAGTTTCTATTTTCTACGCCTTTGACTACCTCACATACTTATAAGTGGAATCATGTAGCGTTTGTCCTTCTGTGGTTGGCTTAGATAATGCCTTCAGGTTTCATCCATGCTGTGTCATAGGATATGATTTCTTTTTACAGCTGAGTAATAGTCTATTATATAAACTTACCACATTTTCTTTACCCATTCATTCATCAATGGACATTAAGGTTGTTTCTGCCTCTTGGCTATTGTGAATAATGCTGCATGAACATGGGAATGCAAATGTGTCTTTGAGATTCTGTTTTCAATGCTTTTGGATCAATACCAGAAGTGAAATTGTTGGATCATATGGTGACTCTAACTTTTTTTGAGGAACCTCCATACTGTTTTCCATAGTGACTTCACCATTTTAGATTGCCAATTGCTATTGAAAGTAACCAGTTTTCAAATTACGATTTCTGTACATCCTTGCCAAGACTTTTTGTTTTCTTTCCCTTTTTTAAAAAATACATAATGGCCATTCCAACAGGAGTGAGGTGATATCTCATTGTGGCTTTGATTTGCATTTCCCTGATGATTAGTGATGTTGAGCATCTTTTCAAATACCTGTTGGCCATCTGTGTGTCTTTATGGGAGAAATGTCTATTCAAGTCCTTTCCCATTGCTTAATTAGGTTGTTTTCTTGCTGTTGAGTTATAGGAGTTTCTTATACACTTTGTTTGTTAACCCCTTATCAGACATGGTTTGCAAATATTTTCTCCTGTTCTATAGCTTCTTTTCTCACTCTACTGATTGTTTCCTTTGCCTGCACAGAAGGTTTTTAACTTTGATGTAGTCCAATTTTTCCATTTTTGCTTTTGCGGTCTGTGCTTTTAGTGTCATATCCAAAAAATAATTGCAAGAGAAATGTTATGAAGCTTTCCCTTTATTTTCTCCTATATTTTTTCCAGTTGTAGATCTTATATTTAATCCATCTTGAGTTGATTTTTGCATATGATGTAATATGAGGCTGCATATTCTTTTGCATGTGGATTCTTTCATATTCATTCTTTTGCATGTGGATATCCAGTTTTCCTACACGATTTCTTGACTAGACAATTCTTTCCTCATTAACTATTCTTCGAACTCTGTCAAAGATCATTTGGTCCTATATATGTAGGTTTATTTCTGGGTTCTCTGTTCCATTGATCTGTAGTTTGTTTTTATGTCATTATAATGCTGTTTCAGTTTCTGTAGCTTTATATTTTGAAGTAAGAAAGTATGTGATCTCTAGCTTTATTTTTTCTTCCCAAGATTATTTTGGCTATTTGAGGTACTTTGTGGTTCTGTATAGATTTTTAAATTGTCATATTCTAATCCATAAACATGGGATGTCTTTAATTTTCATGTGCCTTTGAATACTTTCAGCAATGTTTTATAGTTTTCAGTGTACAAACATTTTGCTTCCTTGGTTATGTTTATTCCTAATTACCTTATTCTTTTTGATTCTATTGCTAATGAGATTGTTGCTTAAGTTCTTTTTTCAGTTTTTGAATTAAGACCTCAACAAATATTAATACTATTTTTACCTTACTAAAAGGAGAGATTTCACAGCTTAACTTAATAAATGTCTTTCCTTAAGGATATTATTAAACCATAGTTGAAACATGGAGGGTTTAGGTACTTTTCAAAGGGATGAAAGCAGTATAGATTAACATTATTGTTAACTTACCTTTATTTACCTTTAAACATCATGAGGTCTAACAGTTCAGTTGAATTGTATAGGGCTCTCAGAGACCACAATTTTTCTCAAGAAAGAAGCTTATGTCTCAGCAAAAAGTTCAGTGTGTTTATAACTGAATATTCATGATTGCGTAAACTTAGTTTATACCGTTGAGAATAAGGAGATCATAAGAAAAAGAGAGAGAGAGAAACAGAGGGAGAAGTAATTAGAGAGAGGGAGAGGAGATATATGATAGTAAATATTCTCCAAGTTAAGATTTTATGACTTTGAGGGGCTTAAAGAGACTACTATGAACAATTGCCAACAAATTGGATAAACTAGAAGAAATAGATAAATTCCTAGAAACATAACAAACTGTCAAACTTGAATCTGTACAGACCTATAGTTAGGTAAGGGGACTGAAGCAGTAATCAAAAACCTCCCAATAAAAAGAAGCCAAGGGATAGATAGCTTTCCTGGAGAATTTTACCGAACATTTAAAGAAGAATTAATGCCAGTCCTTCTCAAATTCTTCTGAAGAACTGAAGAGCAGAAAATACTTTCAAAGTCATTTTATGAGGCAAGAATTACCGTTAAGTACCAAAAGCCAGAAAAAGACACAACTGAGCAACTGAACTGAACTGAAATTACAACTATGGGCCAATAACCCCTGATGAATATACATGCAGAAATTCTCAACAAAATAGTACCAGATTTAATTAAACAGCATATTTAAATAATCATATACCCTGACTAAGTGGGATTTATCCATAAGATTCAGGGTTGATTCAACAAAGGAATATCAGTCAATGTGATGCAACACATTAATAGGCTGAAGGATAAAAACCACATGATTTGTCTTACTAGGTACTAAAAAAGTATTTGAAAAAATTCAACATATTGAATATTTTAATATCAGTTTCAAATATTTTGAATGTTTAAAAACAAACTTATCAGAATACCTGTGTATGAACAATACAGTTAGCTCACTTCAATTATTGATAGCCTGAGAACTAACTCTCTGAAAGCCAATACATTTTCTGTATCTTCAACTGTAAAATGGAAATAATACCTACATATGGTGTTCCTATGACTATCAAAAGAGACAACATATGTAAGGATTTACCTTGACACATTATCAGAAACTTAAAATATGGTAGATAACAATAGTGATGATTACGTACCCCTCTTTGTAGCCTCAGGATTTCAAAGATTCTCAATAAATTTATGAATATGAATGACAGAAGTTTAAATATGCTCAATATTTAATCAATCATAGACATCCACTCACTGTTAGAAATACAATAGAGTGGAGTTTTCATGTAACCTGGATACAAGAAATCTTAATATTGTTTAAGGCTTTTATTTACCTACCCCCAAATTTATAACTTTTGTCACTGACTTCCCAAGGTGGTGATAGTTTTTATTTGTCAGGCAACTACCTCTTCAATAAACTGCAAGCATAGGATTGAAACCAGTGCTACTGAAAAAAATACTACCATATGTACAATAGATGTGCTATGCTGTGCTCAGTTGCTCAGTCGTGTCCAACTCTTGGTTACCCCATGGACTACAGCCTGCGATGCTCCTCTGTCCATGGGGATTTGCCAGGCAAGAATACTGGAGTGGGTTGCCATGCCCTCCTCCAGGGGATCTTCCCAAACCAGGGATCGAACCCAGGTCTCCTGCATTGCTGTCTGTTTCTTTACTGTCTGAACCACCAAGGCAGCCCCATGTACAATAGATAGCCAGTAGAAATTTGCTATATGATTCGGAACTCAAACTAGGGCTCTCTAACAGCCTAGAGGGGTGGGAAAAGGGAATTGGGATGCTTATTTAACTTATATGCAGAGTACATCATGAGAAATGCTGGGCTGGATGAAGCACAAGCTGGAATCAAGATTGCCAGGAGAAATATCAATAACCTCAGATATGCAGATGATACCACCCTTATGGCAGAAAGCCAAGAAGAACTAAAGAGCCTCTTGATAAAAGTGAAAGAGGAGAGTGAAAAAGTTGGCTTAAAGCTCAACATTCAGAAAACTAAGATTATGGCATCCGGGCCCATCACTTCATGGGAAATAGATAGGGAAACAGTGGGAACAGTGGCCGACTTTATTTTTGGGGGGCTCCAAAATCACTGCAGATGGTGACTGCAGCCATGAAATTAAAGGACGCTTGCTCCTTGGAAGAAAAATTATGACCAACCTAGACAGCATATTAAAAAGCAGAGACATTTCTTTGCCAACAAAGGTCCATCTAGTCAAGGGTATGGTTTTTCCAGTGGTCATGTATGGATGTGACAATTGGAAAAGAAAGCTGAGTGCTGAAGAATTGATGCTTTTGAACTGTGATGTTGGAGAAGACTCTTGAGAGTCCCTTGGACTACAAGGAGATCCAACCAGTCAATCCTAAAGGAAATCAGTCCTGAATATTCATTGGAAGGACTGATGTTGAAGCTAAACTCCAATACTTTGGCTACCTGATGTGAAGAGTTGATTCATTTGAAAAGATCCTGATGCTGGGAAAGATTGAAGGTGGGAGGAGAAGGGGACAACAGAGGATGAGATTGTTGGATGGGATCACCAATTCAATGGACATGAGTTTGAGTAAACTCCCCGAGTTGGTGATGGACAGGGAAGCCTGGCATGCTATAGGCCATGGGGTAGCAAACAGTCAGACAGGACTGAGTGACTGAACTGAAGTGAATTGAACTGATGGCTAATTCATGTTGATGTATGACAGAAATCAAACCAATATTGTAAAGCAGTCATCAATCAATTGAAAATATAATTAATTTTAAAAAGTTAGTGCTACTGAAAAAAATAGATACAGGTAAAAACAGCTAGCTGCATACTCAGAAAGCTTTTGTCTAAAGTTATCTTCCTTTTTAAGGAAGTTATTTAGACATATCTATAACATTGTTCCTTTCACCCTGGCTTGTATTAGTTTTTGATCTTTTACATAATGATAAATTCATAGTTAATGAAAATGAGAAGCAAAAATGAAAGAAAATATTGAGGAAACACTAGAGTATTTTAAGTGTATTTGCTTTTGATTCCATGTAACCTAGAGTGTGTAATGTTTCTTAATGGTGTATTTTTCTTCATTGTTATTAGTGACAATTCTTAGCATTACTTAGGCTATATGAATTAGCACACAGTCATGGTGGGTTGATTCTTAGTTAGGTTATTTATTTAAAAAAGATGGGGTTTTTGCAGTGCTGACTATTTAAGTTGAAAAATTATATTTCCAAAACATGCAAGTCAATTTAACACAAAAGAAAGACTAAAAAAATAATTACCATCAATTTAGACTCCAAGTGTATCTTGAGAAAATGTTTGTTAGATCAAATTTTTTATTGGATGTGAGAGCTAATAAACTTGTTTCTGTAGCTGGGATGTTAAAAGAAAAAAAACTGAAGCCAATTTTCTTTGATGGCTTTGAAGGGATACATCTGATAAAAAGCCTTTTAGCAGAGAAGAATATTCTTTGACAAAGAGCATTTAGCTTGTGGGGTTTTATAATTACTCCTGGAAATTAGGAGAAAAGGAAGAGAGTAGTATACTGCTCAGACTTTATTCTGGTTCTCTCTGGTCCCCAGACTCTCCTGGATGAGTTTGCTTATGAAAACTTGTATCTGCCCTGGTGAATCTGCTATTGTAGAACTGAACACAAGCCTAAGGCACTTTGTTTTTAACCAAACTGAGGAAATGCCACTGTGATTCCAACTGTAATCACTGGAATATGGAACAAACTAAACTGCAGCTGATTCAAGATGAGCCATAAGAAAAAGCAATTTATGCAAAGCAAGAGCCCTGCTGTGGTTTTGTGTGATGCATGTTCATACATATGGTGGAAAAGGCTATCTCTTTTCCCATCTAAAGAAAATGGAATGAGATTCTGAAATCAGGGTCTATCAGCCACATCCCTGTACGACACACACCAACAAATCAGCTTCAGAAACCAGATTCCTTCATAAAGAATAAGCATTGTTTAAAAATATGCATATGCATTGTTTAAAAAGAAGAGAGGTTTTAACCTAATATATTTATGCCCTTTTATACCTGAGAACAGCCTAGCAAATCACCTATACATTTAATAAATGCCTGACATCTGGAAAGATCCTTCTTCAATTTAATTAAAAATTTTATACCATTCTCTCTCATTGTACACACACACACACAGAGTCACAGTAACCTTTAAGCTTAAATATATATTTTGGGAATGGCATAGAAAGGGTATACTCAAAAGATCATAAGTATTGCTAGCCTAGATCTTCATGAAAGTCTTGACATTGTTTATAAGAAGCATAGTTAAGAGAGTGTGTCCATAGCATGGAAGAGTACTGGTTGTGAGCAGCAAACATATCTACTTATTATCAATTATTGAAAAGCTGTGGCAGCACTGAGATCCTCTCTGTGACCTTTCCATAGTCTTTATGGTTCATGGATTCTTCTAAGGATTCAGTTGAAGTTTAGCAACTTGACCAAGTCCCTATATTCTCCAATGAATGTGGCATGAAGTGGTGATAATACAAAAAACATTTAATTCTAGGAAGTGAAAAGTTTCTTTCATGATTTGATCTCTTAAAAAATCATGTAAGACTACTGTCTTCCTCTTTAAAGTGCTTCATTGTCCTCACAGTTCTCTTTAAATAAACTCCAACCTCTTTACTATTAATATAGCTTACTTCCAGTAGTCACATATGGATGTGAGAGTTGGATTATAAAGAAAGCTGAATGCCAAAGAATTGATGCTTTTGAACTGTGGTGTTGGGGAAGACTCTTGAGAGTCCCTTTGACTGCAAGACGATCCAACCAGTCCATCCTAAAGGAGATCAGTCCTGGGTGTTCATTGGAAAGACTGATGCTGAAACTGAAACTCCTATACTTTGGCTACCTCATGAGAAGAGTTGACTCATTGGAAAAGACCCTGATGCTGGGAGGGATTGGGGGCAGGAGGAGAAGGGGACGACAGAGGATGAGATGGCTGGATGGTATCACTGACTCGATGGACATGAGTTTGGGTGAACTCTGGGAGTTGGTGATGGACAGGGAGGCCTGGCGTGCTGCGATTCATGGGGTGGAAAAGAGTTGGACACGACTGAGCGACTGAACTTACTGAGTGACTGACTGTGGATTTACTCCTTCCATGTTATCTTTCAGATGCAATGCCTTTGTGTAGGCCATCTCCGACTGCTGAAACAAAGTACCATACTCTGAGTAACTTAAACAACAGACATTTATTTTCTCACAGTTATGGAGGGTGCAGGTGTGAGATCAGGATTAACTGCATGGTTGGGTTTTGATGAGAGTTCCCTTCCTGGCTTGCAGACGGACACCTTGAGAAAGAGGGAGATCTTTTTCTTCCTCTTCTTATAAGCCCACAGTCTTATAAAATTAGAGCCCTACACTTATGAACTCATTTAACCTGAATTACTTCGTGAAAACTCTATATCTAGATATAGTCACATTAGGGGCTAGAGTGTCAGCTACAAGTTTTAGGGGGACACAGTTCAGTCCATAACATTCCATTCTTAGTCCCCCAAATTCATGTCCTATCACATACAAAACTTATCCATTTCATCTCAACAGCCCCAAAAGTCTCAACTCAATCCAGCATCATTTCTAAAGTCCAACATCTATCCAGTTGTCAACAAAGTCACATCTAGGTGACATTCAAAGTATGATTCATCTTGAGGCAAAATTCTTTACCAGTTGCAAACCTATGAAGTCAGACAATTTATATGCTTACAATATACAATGGTGGGTCAGGCATAGAAGAGAATTTCCCATTACACAAAATAAAAATTGAAAATAATAAAGGAGTGACAAAAGCCAAAATTCCCAAACCTAGCAAGACCAAGTGCTATTAAACCTTAAGCCTGGAGAATAATCCTCCTTGGTACTGCTTCAGCTCTCTGCTCGCTGGGAACCCCCCACCCCCCACCCCTGCTTTAACTCTACCAAGACCTGCCCAAGGTAAGCACCATCCTTGAGGCACTAGGCAAAATCATTCTGGCTTTCTGGAAACTTGAGATATGTTCCCACCTCTTAAAACTGAGAAGGAAGAAATTGCCTGACCCCCTGAGGCTTGGATGGGAGTGGCAGCCCTGATAATCTCTGAATGCCTTCAGAGTCTGTTTGCTCAGTCCTTAAAAACAGAATGTATTTACAGTAGAATAGATCTATGGTCTGGTCCTATGGAATCTAAGGAGTCTGACAGCCTTCTTTCATCCCATCTCACTCTCTGTCCCCTTGAGTTCACACTGGCAGTATGTTTCCTGGTACAATCCCATCTCTGTTACTGGTTTCTCTTATGATGACTAAAGGCCATGAGTTGCCCCCATGATCTTTATTGAATGGTTGGTCAGCCACACCCCTTGTGTTCTCTTTGAGGCAAGCTTTCTTATTTTTCTTTTTTTTATAATTTGGAATGTTGAGAATTTCCCAAGGTTTGGTTCCTTTTTGCTTAACAATTCCTTCTTCAATTCATCTCTCTCCCTTTGCATTTTACTCTAGTTAGGAGGAACCAAACCACTCTAATACTTTGCTTGGAAATCTGCTCATCTAAATATCCATATTCATTGTTCGCAAGTTCTACCTTGTACAAAACACTAGAATAGTTTCAGCAAGTTTGCCATAAACGTGTATCTCATATTTATCTGGGATCTCACCAGAATCACCTTGAACATCTGTGTATCTAGCCTGCATCTGAAAACTCTTCCAGCCTCTACCTACTTTTCTAAAGCTACTTCCACATCAAGTAAAGGTACTTATCACATCAACATACCACTTCTTCATGTCAATGTCCATCTTAATCAGCTAGGGCTGCCATAGCCATATACACTAAAGCAAAGCAAAGTGAAGTTGCTCAGTCGTGTCCAACTCTTTGCGACCTCATGGACTGTAGCCTACCATTCTCCTCCATCCATGGGATTTTCCAGGCAAGAGTACTAGAGTGGGTTGCCATTTTCTTCTCCAGGGGATCTTCCTGATCCAGAGATCGAACTGGGTCTCCCGCATTGTAGGCAGATGCTTTTACCATCTGAACTAGGTGGCATAAAAAACAGAAACTACTGCATTAGTTATTTTCTTATAGTTGTGGATGCTGGAAGTCTGAGGTCAGGGTGCTTGTCTGGTCAGGACCTGGTGAGAGCCCTCTTCCTGGCTTGCATGCAGCCTCCTTCTTATTAGGTCCTCTATGGCAGAAAGAGTGAGAGAGGTGTTTCTGTTTCTCTTCTTATGAGACCACCACCCATATGACCTTATTTAACTTCAGTTATCTCCCAAAGACCATATTCCATATACAGTCACTTTGGGAGTGAGGACTTAAACATGTAAAAAAAAAGTTCTTTTAAACATACAACTTTTGAGAAGACAAAATCCTGTCTATAGCAGCTCTCTTTTACTTCTCCACTTTGGAATCTTGGCATCTACTCTTTTTTTTTTTTTTTTCCCTGCCTGAAACATTATTTTCCCAGTCTTTGTACAGCTGACTCCTCATTGTTCAGAAGTTATGTGTCTTTCTCCTCTTCTAAATATATATCCTTGACCCCTTCAAAGGGAGGTTTCCTGATACCCATTAGTCATTATCTATGAACTTACTAGATGTTTTTCTTTCAGATAACTCATCATACTTAAAATGCGTTTACCATTTGCTTCATTTTCAGTTTTCTGTTTCCCCCATTATGAGAACAGAAACTTTATTTCATTCATTATATTATGCTTGGCAGAGTGGTTGGCATATAATTGTCTTCAATAAATTTTTATTGAATTTATCAATGAATGATTAATAAAACTTGAGTACATGTTTCATCTTGTAGTCATATTGAATAATTTTTTGAATACAAGCTGTTGGATTGCATCTTTGCAGGTGCTAATAATCTTTCTTTTAGGGTGAGTCACCTTTGGAAAAAAAAGTAAATATATGATAGATGACAAAGAGTGGAAGGATGCCTAGACTCCTTCAGATCTGGGTTAGTTTTATCACTGCAGAAAGTGCAAAAATGTATTTAGATTTCTCTTTTAAGTATATAATTGAACTATTGAAATTTAGTTTCAGTCTAAGATAGTTGGGACACTTGCCTAAGGTACTTAACTTCCTAATAGGATATGGTCTGGAGAAGGAAATGGCAACCCACTCCAGTATTCTTGCCCAGAGAATCCTGTGGACAGAGGAGCCTGGTGGTCTGCTGTCCATAGCATCACACAGCATTGGACATGACTGAAGCGACTTAGCATGCATGCCTACATTGGAGAAGGAAATGACAACCCACTCCAGAATTCTTGCCTGGAGAATCCAAGGGACAGAGGAGCCTGGTGGGCTGCCATCTATGGGGCTGCACAGAGTCAGACACGACTGAAGAAGCTTAGCAGCAGCAGAAGCAGCAATATATGGTCTACTGGAAATTTGGTACAAGGATAATGGTTATCCATCTTTATTCTTGATTTAATATTGCAAAATAGGTAATGAAAGTTTTTATCCACCAAGGTGTGTTTAGATTCAAAAAACAGAAAATCCAAGAAACAGTATCTTGAATCATAAGGCTCTTTCCTGTTTACATAATAAGAAATGCAGAAGCAGGAAGTCTCAAGGTTGGCTTCATGGCTCAATAACATAATCATGAAAAGCTCTTTCTATCTTTCTGCTTCACCTATTTTAATGTGTTGGCTTTTTATTTTCATGTCTTTCCCTCTTGGGTCACAAGATGGCTGACACAGCTTCTTGGATCACATCTATGTTTAAGGGAAGAAAAAAGAGATGACACCAGCAGCTTTCTTCTTACATCTGTCATTCAGATAAAGTGAGGATAAAAAAGCCTTCCCCAAAATTTCACAGAAGATTTTCACTTCAGTTCCATTGACTGGGCAGAGCCACATGACTGTATTTAGTTGCAAATAAGTCTGAAAAACAAAGGATATGAACAAAATAGGATTTATCATGGCAGGCTTACATAAATAATGATTTAATTCCTGGGGTATGGGAGAAAATTACCTCCCTTCAGAGAGATGTCTTTCCACTATTGACCACAGAATTGAAGTTTTGTTGAGAAGGAAGCAAGGGAAAAACAAGGAAGGGATTTCCTTACTTGCTAGTAATTGTGTCACTTGATAGATTAATAAAAAAGTAGCAGCAGTTATTCAGGACCAGACTACTATTTTTTTAATTTGAATAACAAATGGTTCAGAGTTAACATTGTATAGATTAACATTTTGAGGGATGCCCACTAAGAAGAAAACTTTAGCAAGACTGAGCAGCCAAATGATTAAAAGATATTTGCATTATTTTATTTATTTTAAACCCTAAATAAATATAGAATGCATTTTATCTTAAATATAGTCACCATTTACGTTGAATTGAGATCTTAATATTCTTTATGTATATTTTTTTAATTAATTCATCTTGATCTGAGGTGGCCTCAGCCTGCACTGGCTTGAAGTGGGGCTTGGGTTCCCAGCTAGAGGTTGAGGCTGGATCATGTCGTTGAGAGCACAACAGTCTAATCCCTAGACCAGTGGTCAGCGATAAGGGCCCCAACCTTTTGGCTTTTTGGAAAAGAATTTCTACAAAGATGGAAAGTAGTGAAACAAGTAAAGTGTTTATTAGGAGGAAAAGAGTACAGTACTTGTGGAGAGACACATAGGATGTCTCAGAGGGAGAGTTCAAGATTGGTACCCTTACAGCAAATTAAATCATTTATATGGGGCAATTTGTCTGGGTTTCTTTTAGCTAATCATTTTGATTTGACTGATTAACAGTCCAGTTTTGGTATATCTCTTCCCATGTTTGGTCAAGCATCTCTTATCCAAGCTGGATCCTACCAAGGGGCATCTCTTGACATCACTCCCCTTGGACTTCCAAGGAGCCTTTCTGTGCAGGTCTGGTCGGGGACATCTCCTGACTTTGAGAGTGAGAAATTTGTGGTCTGGGCAGGGACCAGCCTCCTCCACTAATTGTCCTGTTATTCTCCTTTGGAATTTCAGTCCACAGGGAATGAATCTCCAGTTGCTTTACCCTGGGGGTTGGGGGTGGGCATTTACCTCCTGCCACAGTCTGTTGATGGCCACTTAGGTTGCTTCTGCCTTTGACTGTTGTGAGTACTTCTGTTGCATATTGCTGCTGTATACAATTCTCTTTGACTCTTCTACTTTCAATTCTTTTGGGTATATAACCAGAAATAGAATTGTTGGATTGTACAATAATTCTATTTTCAATTTTTTGAGGAACTGCCATATTATTTTTATAGTGGCGGTACATTATCTGTTCCCACCAAGCGTGCACAAGGGTTCTGATTTCTTTACATTCTCAACACAGATTAATTTCTTTTTTTTAATCAAAAATTTTTAATTTAGTCTGGATACCCAGACTAGTGGGTATGAGATAGTATCTATTGTTTTTATTTGCATGTTCCTAATCATAAGTGATATTAAACATCTCTTCATGTGTTTATTAGTCATTTGTATGTCTTCTTTGGAGAAATATCTCTTCAAGTCCTTTGCCCAGTTTTTAAATTGAAGTTTTTTTTTTTTCTTTTTTGGTAGCTGAGTTGTGAGAATTATATTCTTTATATATACTAAATATCAACGAATTATCAGATACAGGATTAGGAAGTATTATCTTGCATTCAGTGGGTTACCATTTTTGCTCTATTGATGGTGTTGTTTTACAGAAATTTTCAATTTTGATATAGTCCAACTTATCCCTTTCTTTCTTTCATTGCCTCTTCCTTCAATGTCATATCTAAAATCACTGTCAAATCCAATATTATGAAGCTTTTCTCTTACATTTTCTTCCAAGGGTTTCATAGTTTCAGCTCTTAAATTTCATCTTTTGATACATTTGAGTTAATTTGTATATGGTATAAAGTTTCAACTTCAATATTTTGCATGTGGACTTGAATACATATCCTTATAAAACTTGGTGAATAAAATAGAAAATGTATATATATATGTGTGTGTGTATATGTGTGTATATATATACATATATATATAGCATTTTGAATATTGCAATGTGATGGTTATCTTCATATTTGTGTAATTGAGTTGCATGTTGAACTAATGACTTTTTTTGTGAAATATGATTTTTATTTGAAAGAATGATTGACAGTAAAACTTTCATTATTTAAACTAAGGTTTTGGCAAATATTTTTCTTGAAAATAAATGAAGTGATCTTGCTGGTTGAATGTAAACAACTATGGCAACAATTTCTTGCTAATGATAAAATTCAAACTTTGACATTAATCAGAAATTAGAAACTTTTGGAAAATTTAATTGTCTATCATCCACAAATGTGACAGTTTTCCAGCTTGACTTCTTTTTCAAAATTAGTAGTGATATTCACAAATGTATTTTTTGACACTGTATAATAAAAATGTGTCAACACTTAAAAGATCTCCTTAACTCAGTAAAGCAGTGTTTTTCAAGTGACCAACATTTAAATCATACATGATTGAAAAGCTCATTTGAAGTGCAAATTAGATCAATGGATTTTAATGGAACAAAATAAAAAAAATTGAGTGACAGAGGTTCAGATTCCACATTGCAACTAATCTTTAAGAACTAACAATTATTGAGTTTTGGTGTAGTATCAAACAATATCTATAATTACCCAAAAATACTAGTAAATTACTCCTATCAATTATAGTATGTCTGTGTTAGTAGCTCAGTTGTGTCTGACTCTTTGCAACCCCAGGTACTATAGCCTGCCAGGCTTCTCTATCCATGGAAGTCTCTAGGCAAGAATATTGGATTGGGTTGCCATTTCCTTCTATAGGGGGTCTTCCCAACTCAGGGATTGAGCCTGGGTCTCCTGTGTCTTCTGCATTGCAGGCAAATTCTTTACCATCTGAGCCATCAGGGAAGCCCCTCCTATATATCTATATGAGGTTGGATTTTCATTACAACCTTAAACCACAGTAACACATTATAGCAGATTGAAAACAGAAGCACATTTGAGAAACTAACCTTCTTGCATTAAGCAAGACATTACAAAGATTTGAGGAAATTAAAATCATGACATTGGAATATCAATACTTCTGTGCTTTCTCAGTGAACAGACATAGGAAATACTTATATGTAATAACATTCATACATGTAAATATCTGACCACTATCCCTCTATAATATTTATGCATACATCTATGCTAGTCTGAACGTTTGGTTCTCCTCAAATTCACAAGTTGGAATCCAAATATCCAATGTGATAGTATAAAAAAAAAATGGGGTCTTTGAAAGGTGGTTAGGTCATGAGGGTAGAGCACTCATGAATGAGATTATGACTCATAAAAGAGATCCCACAGAGCCCCTTAGCCTTTCTACCATGTGAGGATATGAGAAGTCTGCGACCCCAAAGAGAGATCTCATTTGACCATGTAGCACTCTAATATCAAATGTCCAGCCCCCAGAACTGTGGGAAATAAATTTCTGTTGTTTCTAAGATACCCAACCTGGGGCATTTGTTGCAGTATACACAGTGGACTAAGATAATCTGTAATGTATGTATATTATAAATCATCAGTTTATACCAATACTTACTGTTCTCTTCAAGTACCTCAGAGCTCTTTCCAGCCTTCCCTCTTTCCATTTTTACAAGTATCTTTTCTACTAATGAGAACCACATATCCCTTTTTTCTTTAGTTTTTTAAATTAATTAATTTATTTTAATTGGAGGTAATTACTTTACAGTATTGTAGTGGTTTTTGCCATACGTTGACATGAATCAGCCATGGGTGTACATGTGTTCCCCATCCTGAACCCCTCTCCCACTTCCTTTCCCATCCCATCCCCCAGGGTCATCTCAGTACACCAGCCCTGAGCTCCCTGTCTCATGCACTGAACCTGGACTGGCAATCTATTTCACATATGATAATATACATGTTTCAAAGCTATTCTCTCAAATCAACCCACCCTAGCCTTCTCCCACAGAATCCAAAAGACTGTTCTTTACATCTGTATCTCTTTTGCTGTATTGCATATAGGGTCATCATTACCAGCTTTCTAAATTCTATATATATGTGTTAATATACTGTATTGGTGTTTTTCTTTCTGACTTATTTCACTCTGTATAATTGGCTTCAGTTTCATCCACCTCATTAGAACTGATTCAAATGTATTGTCTTTAATAGCTGAGTAATATTCCATTGTGTATATGTACCACAGCTTTCTTATCCATTTGTCTGCCGATGGATATCTAGATTGCTTCCATGTCCTGGCTATCGTAAACAATGCTGCAATGAACATTGGGCTACACGTGTCTCTTTCAATTCGGTTTCCTCAGTGTGTATGTCCAGCAGTGGGATTTGCTGGGTTGTATGGCATTTCTATTTCCAGTTTTTTAAAGAATCTCCACAGTGGCTGTACTAGTTTGCATTACCACCAACAGTGTAAGAGGGTTCCCTTTTCTCCATACCATCTCTAGCATTTATTGTTTGTAGACTTTTTGATAGCAGCCATTCTGACCAGCATGAGATGGTACCTCATTGTGGTTTTGATTTGCATTTCTCTAATAATGAGTGATGTTGAGCATCTTTTCATGTGTTTGTTAGCCATCTGTATGTCTTCCTTGGGGAAATGTCTGTTTACTTCTTGGGCCCATTTTTTGATTGGGCCACTTCTTTTTCTGGAATTGAGCTGCAGAAGCTGGTTGTATATTTTTGAGATTAATTCTTTGTCAGTTGCTTCATTTGCTATTATTTTCTCCCATTCGGAAGGTTGTCATTTTTTACTTTGCTTATAGTTTCCTTCATTTTGCAAAAGCTTTTAAGTTTAACTAGGTCCCACTTGCTTATTTTTTATTTTATTTCCATTATTCTGGGAGGTGGGTCATAGAGGATCCTGCTGTGATGTATGTCAGAGAGTGTTTTGCCTATGTTTTCCTCTAGGAGTTTAATAGTTTCTGGTCTTATGTTTAGATCTTTAATCCATTTTGAGTTTATTTTTGTGTATGGTGTTAGAAAGTGTTCTAGTTTAATTCTTTTACAAGTGGTTGACCAGTTTTCCCAGCACCACTTGTTAAAGAGATCGTCTTTTCTCCATTGTATATTCTTGCCTCCTTTTTCAAAGATAAGGTGTCTATAGGTGCGTGGATTTATCTCTGGGCTTTCTATTTTGTTCCATTGATCTATATTTCTGTCTTTGTGCCATTATCATACTGTCTTGATGACTGTAGCTTTGTAGTATAGTCTGAAGTCAGGCTGATTGATTCCTCCAGTTCCATTCTTCTTTCTCAAGATTGCTTTGGCTATTCAAGTTTTTTTTTTTTTTTGTATTTCCATAAAAATTGTGAAATTATTTGTTCTAGTTCTTGAAAAATACTGTTGGTAACTTGATAGGGATTGCATTGAATCTATAGATTGCTTTGGCTATTATTCTCATTTTCACTATATTGATTCTTCCCATCCATGAACATGGTCTATTTCTCCATGTATTTGTATCATCTTTGATTTCTTTCATCAGTTTTATAGTTTTCTATATATACGTCTTTTGTTTAAGTAGATTTATTCCTAAGTATTTTATTCTTTTCGTTGCAATGGTGAATGGAATTGTTTCCTTAATTTCTCCTTCTGTTCTCTCATTGTTAGTATATAGGAATGCTAGGGATTTCTATGTGTTAATTTTATATCCTGTATCTGTACTATATTCATTGATTAACTCTAGTAATTTCCTGGTGGAGTCTTCAGGGTTTTCTACATAGAAGATCATGTCATCTGTAAACAGTGAGAGCTTTACCTCGTCTTTTCCAATATGGATTCCTATAATTTCTTTTTCTTCTCTGATTGCTGTGGATAAAACTTCCAAAAACTATGTTAAATAGTAGTGGGGAGAGTGGGCACCCTAGTCTCATTCCTGACTTTAGGGGAAATGCTTTCAATTTTTCACCATTGAGGATTATGTTTACTGTGGGTTTATCATATATGGCTTTTATTATGTTGAGGTATGTTCCTTCTATGCCTGCATTCTGGAGGTTTTTTTTTTTTTATCATAAATGGATGTTGAATTTTGTCAAAGGCTTTCTCTTTATCTATTGAGATAATCATATGGTTTTTATCTCTCAATTTGATAATGTGGTGTATCACATTGATTGATTTGCAAATATTGAAGAATCCTTGCATCCCTGGGATAAAGCCCACTTGGTCATGATGTATGATTTTTTCAGTATGTTGTTGGATTCTGTTTGTTAGAATTTAGTTAAGGATTTTTGCATCTATGTTCATCAGTGATATGGGCCTGTAGTTTTCTTTTTTGAGGCATCTTTGTCTGGTGTGGTATTAGGGTGATGGTGGCCTCATGGAATGAGTTTAGAAATTTGCCTTCCTCTGCAATTTTCTGGAAGAGTGTGAGTAGGATATGTGTTAGCTCTTCTCTAAAGTTTTTGGTAGAATCCTGGGCTTTTGTTTGTTGTATGATTAACTGATTACAGTTTCGATTTCTGTGCTTGTGATGAGTCTGTTAAGATTTTCTATTTCTTCCTGGTTCAGTTTTGGAACGTTATACTTTTCTAAGAATTTGTCCATTTCTTCCAAGTTGTCCCTTTTATTGGCATATAGTTGCTGATAGTAGTCTCTTATGATCCTTTGTATTTCTGTGTTTTCTGTTGTGATTTCTCCATTTTCTTTCCTAATTTTGTTGATTTGATTCTTCTCCCTTTTTTTCTTGATGAGTCTGGTTAATGGTTTATCTATTTTATTTATCTTCTCAAAGAACCAGCTTTTGGCTTTGTTGATTTTTGCTATGGCCTCCTTTGTTTCTTTTTCATTTATTTCTGCCCAATATTTATGATTTCTTTCCTTTTACTAACCCTGGGGTTCTTCATTTCTTCTTTTCCTAGTTGCTTTAGGTGTAGAGTTAGGTTATTTGATTTTTCTCTTGTTTCCTGAGGTTAGCGTGTGAATCTTCCCCTTAGCACTGCTTTTACTGAGTCGCATAGGGTTTGGGTTGTTGTGTTTTCATTTCCATTTGTTTC
Organism: Oryx dammah; assembly: GCF_014754425.2. NCBI lineage: Eukaryota > Metazoa > Chordata > Mammalia > Artiodactyla > Bovidae > Oryx > Oryx dammah. The sequence continues at coordinate 27,932,101 of NW_024070196.1, read as the reverse complement.
TATGCATAGTTTGATTTCTTCTGTGATTTGTTGGTTATTCAGAAGTGTGTTGTTTAGCCTCCATATGTTTGTATTTTTAATAGTTTCTTTTTTTTTTTTTTTCCTGTAGTTGACATCTAACCTTACCACATTGTGACCAGAAAAGATGCTTGGAATGATTTCAATCTTTTTGAATTTACCAGGGCTAGATTTATGGCCCAGGATGTGATCTATCCTGGAGAAGGTTCCATGTGCACTTGAGAAAAAGGTGAAATTCATTGTTTTGGGGTGAAATGTCCTATTAGGTCTAACTGGTCCATTGTGTCATTTAAAGTTTGTGTTTCCTTGCTAATTCTGTTTAGTTGATTTATCCATAGGTGTGGGTGGGGTATTAAAATCTCCCACTATTATTGTGTTACTGTTAATTTCCCCTTTCATACTTATTAGCATTTGCCTTACACATTGTGGTGCTCCTATGTTGGGTGCATATGTATTTATAATTGTTATATCTTCTTCTTGGATTGATCCTTTGATCATTATGTAATGTCCTTCTTTGTCTCTTTTCGTAGCCTTTATTTCAAAGTCTATTTTATCTGATATGAATATTACTCCTCCTTCTTTCTTTTGGTCTCCATTTGTGTGAAATATCTTTTCCCAGCCCTTCACTTTCAGTCTGTATGTGTCCTTTGTTTTGAGGTGGGTCTCTTGTAGACAGCATATATAGGGGTCTTGTTTTTGTATCCATTCAGCCAGTCTTTGTTTTTTGGTTGGGGCATTCAACACATTTACATTTAAGGTAATTATTGATAAGTATGATCCTATTGCCATTTACTTTATTGTTTTGGGTTCGAGTTTATAAACCTTTTCTGTGTTTCCTGTCTAAAGAAGATCCTTTAGCATTTGTTGAAGGGCTGGTGTGCTGGTGCTGAATTCTCTCAGCTTTTGCTTGTCTGTAAAACTTTTGATTTCTCCTTTATATTTGAATGAGATCCTTGCTGGGTACAGTAATCTGGGCTGTAGGTTATTTTCTTTCATCACTTTAAGTATGTCCTGCCATTCCTTTCTGGCCTGAACAGTTCCTATTGAAAGATCAGCTGTAGGAATCCCCTTTTGTATTACCTGTTGCTTTTCCCTTGCTGCTTTTAATATTTGTTCTTTGTGTTTGATCTTCATTAATTTGATTAATATGTGTCTTGGGGTGTTTTGCATTGGGTTTATCCTGTTTGGGACTCTCTGGGTTTCTTAGACTTGGGTGGCTATTTCCTTCCCCATTTTAGGGAACTTTTCAACTATTATCTCCTCAAGTATTTTCTCAAGGCCTTTCTTTTAGTCTTCTTCTTCTGGGACTCCTATGATTCAAATGTTGAGGCGTTTGACATTGTCCCAGAGGTCTCTGAATTTGTCTTCATTTCTTTTAATTCTTTTTTCTTTTTTCCTCTCTGCTTCATTTATTTCCACCATTCTATCTTCCACCTTACTTTTCTTATCTTCTGCCTCAGTGATTCTACTGTTGGTTCCCTCCAGAGTGTTTTTGATTTCAGTTATTACATCATTCATTATTGATTGACTCTTTTTAATTTCTTCTAGGTCCTTGTTAAACATTTCTTGCATCTCTCAGTCCTCATCTCCAGAGTATTTATTTGTAACTCCATTTTGTTTTCAATATTTTGGATCATTTTTATATCATTATTCTGAATTCTTTTTCAGGTAGACTCCCTATACCCTCCTCTTTTGTTTGGTTTGGTGGGCTTTTATCATGTTCATTTAGCTGCTCAATATTTCTCTGCCTTTTCATCCTGTTTAGGTTGCTGTGTTTGGGGTGGCCTTTCTGTATGCTGGAAGTTTGTAGTTCCTCCCTGTGAGTGAGGTTGGACAAGTGGCTTGTCAAGGTTTCCTGGTTAGGGAAGCTTGCATCAATGTTCTGGTGGGTGGAGCTGGATCTCTTCTCTCTGGGGTGCAATGAAGTGTTCAGTAGTGAGTTTTGAGGTGTCTATGGGTTTGGTGTGACTTTTGGCCGCCTATATTTAATGCTCAGGGTTATGTTCCTGTGTTGTTGGAGAATTAGCTTGGTATGTCTTGCTCTGAAACTTGTTGGCTCTTGGGTGGAGCTTGATTTCAGTGCAGGCTTTTGGATGAGCTCTTGTCGATTAATGTTCCCTGGAGTCAGAAGTTTTCTGATGTTTTCAAGTTTTGGATTTAAGCATTTGCCTCTGACTTTCAGTCTTTTTCTTACAGTAGCCTCAAGACTTCTCCATCCATACCACACTGATAAAACATTTAGGTTAATGGTGAAAAGATTTTCCACAGTGAGGGACACCCAGAGAAGTTCATAGAGTTACATGGAGAAGATCAGAGGGAAGAGGGAGATAGAGGTGACCAGGAGGAGAAGATGGGGTATCAAACGGGGAAAGAGCAGTCTAGCCAGTGATCAATTCCTTATGTGTTCTCCACAGTCTGGAACACTCAGAAAGGTTCACAGAGTTATGTAGAGAAGAGGGAGGAATAAGATAGAGATGACCAGGAGGAGAAGAGGCAGAGTCAAAAGGAAAGAGATCTACCCAATAATCAGTTCTCTAAGTGTTCTCCACAGACCAGAACACCCAGAGAGATTCACAGAGTTGGGTAAAGAAGAGAAGAGGGAGGGAGGAGATAGAGGTGGCCTGGGGGAGAAAAAGGAGAGTCAAAAAGGGGAGAGAGCAATCAAGCCAGTAATCACACTCCTAAGTAAAAATAAGTACTGATGATTGGATTCTTAAAGGTACAAAACTGATAACAAATACCAAAAAGTAAAGATTAAAAATCTAGAGTAGAGGTTAGACTCTCAAAAATATAATATTGAAAAAACAAAAAAAATCACAAAAATTATTTTAAAAATATATAAAATTTGCTTTAAAAATAGGGTCTTTTTTTTTTGCAAGTAATAGTAGGTTATAAAAATAAAAAAGGAGTAATAGAGAACTTAAAAATAGAAAAAAATTAAAAATTTAAAAATGATAATAGTAAAATATATCTAGGAATTTCTCTGGAGCTGTTGAGGGTGGTGTGGGGTCAGTTCAGTTTCAGATAGCTCCTTGTTCCAGCTTATACTTCTTCTCAAGGTCTATAGGCCCATTCCAATGTAGTCAGCGCTAACTACAGGGTTTTAATCTTTTGCACCTGTCACTTCCAAAGCAGTTCCCTCTTCTTTGTTTATTTTGGCTTCCTCTGTTTCCAAGTCTCTTCAGTGTCCAATTTCTGCCCTGACACAAGGGGGTGAAGGTCATCACTTATTTAGGCTCACTTGTTCAGTTGTGCTGTGGGGAGGCAGGAACACTGCAAACAAATATCACTGGTGTGTGTGGGGAGTGCTCGCAGTGTCTGGGCCACACTGGGTTTGCCCCCATTCACGGCATGTGTACTTTCTCCATCTATACTGCTCAGACTCCAGGTTGCTCTGCAGGGGAACTGTCCAAAGCGGGCCCTGGGTTTTGTGCATTTCTCAGGTCTAAGCTGTTCATGTTCAGGTTCTTGAGTACTCCACAAAGGCACAGACTCAGTTGGGCCTGTGTTTGTGCCCTTCCCAGGTCTGAGCAGCTCAGGCATCCAGGTGCTTGGTGAGAGCACTCTCCCCAGGTGGGCAGTGCATCATCACCTCCCTGGTCCCAGCCCCTCGGTTTCCTGGGTGTACAGTGGGAGCACTGTCTTAGGTGTGCTGTGTGTCTCCTCTGGGGAGCTGATCTCTGACTGAGAACCTCCTGGTGGATGTCAACCATCCAGGATCCCAGGAAGACTTGGTTAGGAACTGGGAGCCTGCTCCCACTTTGGTGGAGGATGCCATCTCTGGGGCCAAGATTGCCCCTTGCTTTCCAACTCTGCTGTCTCCCACCTGCTCTCTGCCTCTGGCAGGGGGAGAGGCCAGTCCACAGCTGGCTAGGTCTCCTCTGGTGTTCGCTCAATCCTTTGTTCTGTGAGTGGGCGAGATTGTGCCTTATAGCTTTTTGCGGGGAAGTTCTCTATCATTTTTTCTTTTCCTCTCTTGCTATCCCACAGTTTGGGTTGCTATCTCACCTTAGTTCCCTTAGATTGTCCTCAGGACATTCAGGCCCAGTCCTTACCCTAAGCATGCAGCCCACGCCTCCCTGTTCAGCTGCTGCTGCTGATGGACATGAGCTTCTGGGCTACTTCTCCACTGGCAGTTGTGGTTAGGTGTGTAATCTGTGGATTTTTTGTTTTTGTTTTTGTTTTTTTCCTCCCAGTTATGTTGCCCTCTGAGATTTCAAAACTCCCCACAGACCCGCCGGTGAGAGGGTTTCCAGCTGTTTGGAAACTTTTCCTCCTTCACGACTCCCTCCCTGCAAGAGGTGTCTGTCCCTAATTCTTTTGTCTCTCTTTTTATCTTTTATATTTTGTCCTACCTCCTTTCAAAGAGAACTGGCTGCCTTTATGGGTGCCTGGTGTTCTCTACCAGCATTCAGAAGTTGTTTTGTGGAATTTTCTCAGCGTACAAATGATCTTTCAATGAATTTGTGGGGGAAAAAGTAGTCTCCCCATCCGATTCCTTCACCATCTTAGGACCACGCCCTCTTTATTATTAATATATTATTTATTTATTCAGTACAACCTAGCTCTCTATCACACTGGCTATGTCCTCCCTATAACCTTGTCTACCATGAAAAAGCAATAGTCTTCTTTCAAACAATTTTCCTTCTGGTGAGAGAAACAAGTAACAAACAAGCAAAAAAAAAATATTATATATGTGTGTTGCAGATAGTTTCAAGTGTGGTGAAATAAAACAAAGGAAAGTGATAAGAAACTAGATAAATAGGTGATTAGGGAAGCCATATCTAGGGGAATAACTGGCCTAGAGCCCTCTTTTTAAGAAGGAGCCAACCTCCTCAATACCAGGGGTCCTATCAGTGAAGAAGTATGGAATTAGCAAAAAGATTGAGGCAGAGAAGAGTTTAGTGTGTTAGGTATGTCTTATATAAAAGTATCAGAAGACTTGACTAAGTATCCTAGTCAAACCTAGGTTTCCTTGTGGAGATAACACACAAAGTTTGGAGCATACCACTCCAAATAATAGACAGATATTAGTAAGGACTTGGTGGCTTCTTGCTATCAGGACCAAATCTCTGGGATTCTCTTGAGCATTGGTATGCTGGAGCAGCTTATAAGAGCCAATGGTCAAATTTTCAGAAATTGGTGAGCTGGTCATGAAACAGGCATCATTAAAAATGAAATTTGATGAACAATTACAGAGTAGGTGGTGTTTTGTAACCTGCCCTCTGACTTAATACATGACAAATCTTTTTATGTTATTATTTCTTCTACAACACTGTTTCTAAGTCCTCAGAGTATTCCATTATTGAATTCTTTCCCTAAGGAAGTTCAATTAATGACTGAGAAAATCTTAATATTATTTAGTGCACCATTCATGGTCAGCACCCCAGACCACCCTTACTTGGGTTTCATGAGAAAAAGTAGGGGCAGGAGATAATCTGTTTAAATATAGAAATTGTAAGTATTGTCAGGGGAAAAAATAGCTATTTCCAGGTTTTGATTATGGTATTCACTTGGTGAAGTATAAGAAAAAAAATAGGAAATATAAGACAATTTTGACACCTTAGCCTTAAGCTTCTGCATTAAAATAAGAGGAAAATAATGTTCATATATCAAGGGAAATAGGTTACAAGCTGAAGCATGAAAGCCTCTTCACACAATCAAATGTACTGCCAAAAAGGAATTAATGGTATTCTACTTATTTTCATTGAAATAAGGTTAGAGACTCTAGCTGTCATAAAAATTTTGCAACTGAAGGCCCAATTGAATTAATTGAACTTTCCCAGGAAGAATTCTAGTTATTGCTTTTCTATTTTTCCAATCTTGTTGCTATTAAATTACTATAGGCACTTAACAGACTGTGAAAGCATTCTCTGTGGCACTGAAGTTCCCTAGGCTGCTCAGTTTCTCCATGAACTTCTATGAGGAAAGGTCTCTGGTTTAGCTACATTTAAAAGTTGGAGATGCATCCATGTTAGAGCTTTTTGTTTCCAAAGGAGAATGAGTAACGGTTTCAGTGTGGAAAGTATGGTGCCTTTTTGTTTCAGAATACATTTTTTCCCACCTTTCATATAAGACTGGTTTAAGAATTGAGTGCTGTCAAACCTGTCAGGGAAGCAAAGACAATATCTAGCCTATGAGAAGACTGATTTTAAATGCAAACCAGGGGAATAATGGGACATCAAAAATCAAAGTGAAAGGAAATATTGCTAATTGCTTTCCACTGACTAAAAGTGCAGTTTAGATTAAGGAATCATGTCTGTCCCCTCATCCTCCGTCCCCACCACACACACATGCCTTTCGATGAGATGTCAAAGTAGGGCAGGCTCTTTATATCAGACAAAAATTGTGCTGGAATTGAGATTTTCTCCCCTGCTGTAATCAACAAGTAGCCTGAAATAAATACCCTATTTAGAAGTTTGACTGGTAGCTCCAGTTTCCCTTTCAAATTATCTTTTCATTTTTATTTCCTATAGTTCAGCATTTTTATTCAAAGAGCTACATTTTTGGTCAGAAAGGGAAATTTAAAGTGGAATCAAATAGTAAAGAATGAGAGAAAGTTCTCCTGTACATATCATTCCAAATGCCAGAATTACAGATGATGTGTTAACCTGTGACATGCTATTCTGTTCTTACATTTTTTGATAAGTCAGGAATTCTAAGAATAATATAAGTGTGAAAAGCATAGATATTGTTCCCTGAGAGGTCTCCTTCTATCTATCTAGTTGCACTCCAAAGAACACAAGGAGCTTCAGAAACTGCTGCTTTTTTGAAGAGCATCTTGACCTTTCCAAAAAGAAAAGACTGGCTACATTTCAAATTCTTTACGTGACTTTTCCAAATAATTTACTGGATGCTTATAATGTATCCATTATTCTTCTAAGCTCTGTATTAATATTGCCTTGTTTATTCTTCACAGTAACTTTATGAGGTAGTGATATTATCTCCTTTTATAGATGAGAAACTGGAGCTTGAAGAGATTTAGTAATGATGTACAACCGATAAGCAATAGAATTACAGAAGAATCCATTCTCTTAATCATTACAATTAATTGTTTCCTAACACAAAACATATGGCAAAATGATAGTAAAAAGGCAGCTGTACTACAGTAAATAGAATATATTTTATTTTCACCATCTGATACCTTTGTTTGTAACTTGGTGCAGAGAGGCAGAGATAGGGATAGGTGGAGCCAGGTATCCATACCGTGTGGTTTTATCTGTTCTTACAACAAATCTGTTTTTGGCAGATTACACATAAACCAGATTCTTAAGAAAGTTTTGCATGCTACAGTGTAATTCATGGAAATAATGCCTTCAATTCTAATACAGACTAGAAACCTACCACTAATCTTCAGATTAGGAAGAAAGGGCCATAATGGAAAATTACAGGAGGATTACCTAAGTAAAATGAATAATAGAATATAACAGGTGAATTGAAAATTTTGACCTGATTTTTGAAATCGTTATTTTGAAAGTATTTAGATGAGATGATTTCTTGAGAAATGCCCTCTGGCAGTATATTGATAAGGCTTTGTGCAACATATTCTACTGCAACATTCTTAAATTTTTTATTTTTTTTGAGTGTTTTAAGTTTTAAAATATTTAATCTACTTCTTACATTTATAAATGTATATGTGCTTTCCTCACAGGAACTACAGGTTTTTTACTAATATAATTACTAAAATCATAGATTAGTTATATTTACTATGAGAACTTACTGAAAGTGGAAAATATATACATATGTATATGTAAATTATGTTTTAAAAAGTCCAAAACAAAACTCATAGTTGAAAAACATATTTTTTATTGATTAATTAGGTAGTTCAAGCTGTTAACAGGCTTCTAAAAGAATAGTGGAGTTGTCCATGGGAGAGAATTATGAAGAAATTACCATGAGAATTTTGCAGAATAAAAGGGAGTATTTGTAATTTTGATCTATTTGGCAACTTCTCATTACTTGAATAGATGCAATTAATAAGAGAGAGTTTCAGTGAGATGTGCTCCCCTGTTGAATGTTTTCTGGTGTCTGGTGTCATATGAAACCAAGAAGTTGGTAACTGTTTTATGAAATCAATCATGATATATTATGAACCTTCAGAAGAAATAAAATGGAACAAAGTGTTAACCAGCTTTAAAAATAATCTTTTTTATTATTAAAAATATGTTTTCCACAATAATCTTTGTGGAAAGTTTATCTTCTTTCAACTGTAAATGCTATGAAAAGTATTAGTCACTCAATCCTGTGCAACTCTTTGAGACTCCATGGACTGTAGCCTGCCAGACTCTGTCCATGGAATTCTGTAGGTAATAATACTGGAGTGGGTTGCCATGTCCTCCTGCAGGGAATCTTCCTGACCCAAGAACTGACCCAGGTCTCCACATTGCAGGCACCAGGGAAGCATACTTCCAGTCTTTCTGTAACATCATAGTTCTTTTACATTATGCTCAGTCTCAAGAAAAATTCTTTAGTAGTGCAAAGCATTGAATTGGTTTTGATGTAGTCATGAATTATAAAAATTAAATTGGGTAAATTTGAAATAACAAAGTATAATATAAAATATGAATATATTTTGATTTTAAGTAAAAAATGAAATTCTTCAAATTTCATATTGAAAAAATTTTAAAATTCAAAATTTCAAAGTTGGGACTGAGTAAACTATAAGCTGTGTTTATGCTTTTGCCACATGGCAGAAATATTTTCAAACTGTGTTCATGTATATCAAGATGCCTGTGATTGTTTTTGCTATTTGCTGTTTTTAAAGCAAAACTATTATAATTTAAAAGCATTTTGAAAGTATGCTATATAACAAAGTCATAAAAGTATTGTTAAATGATGGTATTAGCCCAAGTGCAGACATTTTTTTCTGCAAAATCAGTAATTTTAGAATAAAAAATATGATGAAGTAATTTTGTGAATAATGTTGTATTTTAAACATTAAAAGTATGTTTTAATGACTGCAGATTTGTGAAGCTTCAAACAATCCCTTTATATTTATTTTTTGGGAAAATGTTCAGGGCTTAGTGAATGCATTTAAATGATCATTCAGATAAAATAAAACTGATCTTGACTTTTTGAAATTAAAGACAAACTAGAATGTGTAGAACACTGGGCATTCATGTTAGGGTGTGTAAAATCGAAGGTAAAACCCTAAAATTCATTGAAACTTTATTTAAAATGACCTCAAACCTTTGCTTCACTGTGATGAGATTAAAGTTAAATCAATTCCAAGGAAGGTAGATGAGACAACCATAGTTGAATTACATCAACCACAATTCATTCCAGGCTTGGGCTGGTACTTTTCCTCCTTGAAAAACATGGTCAAATGCAGGAAAGTAGATTTCTCTTGAGAAGGAAAAATGGAAAATGGGTAAACAGGCAATATCTATTGGAAAGAATATGAGAAAGAAAAAAGAAAGGTACATGTGCAGTTGGGATTGCAGATAAATTGTCTTAAAGCTTAAAAACCACAAAGCTTCTATTTCACTCTTTATCATATGCACACACATACACACACAGAGAGCTTATGCAGTTATGCCTATTCACAAAGTGTAATTTTTCCATTTTCCTTAAGTGAGTGTATGCATTCATTGTACTTTTCAAACATATTGAGTTTGGAACTTATTCAGAGGTAGATTAGCTGTGCAAGTCCTACTTTCTCAAAGTTGAAGAAATTCATCATCTTTAGTTTAAAAATCATCGTTAATGATGTCATTTGTAACTCTCTCTCAACTCCAAATATCTGCATAAAGACCTCATTTTATACCGTAATGTTAGAATTACAAGGATCTCAACCCCAAAATAAAAACTCTTTGAAATTTTTTCAACTGTATCCCAAGTTTTCCTCAGACTGAATATAATGGTAGAAAGATTACATTTTAGGAAAATATCTGACTTTTCTTCTGCATTCATCTGTTCTAATAAGACCTCACTGGATGCGTTTCACTCCAATGCACTGTTAAAATAGTGTCAGTTTTATTTCATGCTTCACATGCCCAACTTCATTTTATAGGTGGAGTGTTCTCTAGAGTGGTTGAACTACTCTTTGGAGTCACACAGGGTAAAAATCCAACCCATGCTGTCCTGTGTGCTTGTGCCCCATTAGAGACAATCACGCTGAGCCATAATTTCAGCTAACATTGTTGGCTTGATGACATGCAGGTTTGCCTTTTCTTCTTAAGGGACCTGGAGGAGAGAGGGAAGAGAAGCAATTTTTGGCTTGATGAGGTGCCTAACTGACACTTAGGCCTGGATTTCTGAAATGTCCTGAAGCTAAATTCAGAAGAAATGGAGTTGATTTTTGGTAGGTCCCTGCTGCCTTTTGAATGCCACTTTATCCACTGCTATTGGTTTTGATAGGGCTATTATATAACCTGTTATTATTAAGTTCTATAACCTTGGGCTGTCTGCAATTGTGAACTTTCTCTTGATGACTGGCTCAAATGCCTTTTTACTGCTTTGGTTTGGGGCAGACTTGGGATAATACATATCTATAAGGCTCTGCTTTATCAACTTGTAGTAATTGTTTGAATTGCAGTTAAAATTTATTTGGATGTGGGAGAGGCTTGTACTTTTCTAAATGTCCAGTTAAGGCCATTTATTAATGGTTAAAATGATGCCATTGGATGCCAAGAGCAAACAAGAAGAAGATGAATGCCTCCTCTCCTGGTAACATTTCCTTCACCTTCCTGGCCTATCATACAGATTAATGTGTTGTTTTGGGAAAGGGCTGAAATTGGATAATACTCTGAAAGGCTGTTGAGGAGAAAAGGGTTTCTTGGAACACATATGTCTTCATAAAAAATGTTGACTTTTGAGATAGACTGAGGTGTAGCATTGTCTGTTTTGCAGATGGCTGCAGAGGCCAATAAAATCTCCAAGGTTATTACCATCCAGATTGATCCTTGCTTTCATTTAAGTTGCACTAGAATCACAACTGCATAGGCAGTGGTAACTGAGGAGTCCAGTCAGTTCAGTTCAGTTCAGTTCAGTCGCTCAGTCGTGTCCGACTCTTTGCGACCCCATGAATCTCAGCACGCCAGGCCTCCCTGTCCATCACCAACTCCCGGAGTTCACTCAGACTCACGTCCATCGAGTCAATATGATATGGAAAACAAGACTGAAGTAATAACCAGCTTAGCTACAAATTTAAGCAAGCAGTATAAGTATTAAGCAGAAAATAGTTTGTAGTTTGTAGTTCCTCTTGCTTCATTAGTGAAGAGCTTGGAGTGGTGGGGGTGGGGTGGGAAAGATGAGATAGGTCTTTTTTTACAATTAATTAATTTTTTTATTGAAGGATAATTACAGAATTTTGTTGTTTTCTGTCAAACCTCAACATGAATCAGCCGTAGGTATACCTATATCCTCTCCCTTTTGAACCTCCCTCCCATCTCCTGCCCCCTCCCACCCTTCTAGGTTGATACAGAGCCCCTGTTTGAGTTTCCTGAGCCATACAACAAATTCTCATTGGTAATCTATTTTACATATGGTAATGTAAGTTTCAGTGTTACTCTTTCCATACATCTCACCCTCTCCTTCCATCTCCCCATGTCTATAAGTCTATTCTCTATGTCTGTTTCTCCATTGCTGCCCTGTAAATAAATTCTTTAGTACCATTTTTCTAGGTTCCATATATATGCTTTAGAATATGTTATTTATCTTTCTCTTTCTGACTTGCTTCACTCTGTATAATAGGTTCTAGGTTCACTCACTTCATTAGAACTGACTCAAATGCATTACTTTTGATGGCTGAGTAATATTCCATTGTGTGTATGTACCACAACTTCTTTATCCATTCATCTAGATGTTGATGGACATCTAGGTTGCTTCCGTGTTCTAGCTATTGTAAATAGTGGTACAATGAACAATGGGATACATGTGTCTTTTTCAATTTTGTTCTCCTCAGGGTATATGCCTAGGAGTGGGATTGCTGGGTCATATGGTGGTTGTATTCCTAGTTTTTTAAGAAATCTCCATACCGTCTTCCATAGTGGATGCATCAATTTATATTCCCACCAACAGTGCAAGAACATTCCCTTTTCTCCACACCCTCTCCAGCATTTATTGTTTGTAGACTTTTTGATGATGGCCATTCTGACTGGTGTGAAGTGATAGCTCATTGTAGTTTTGGTTTGCTTTTCTCGAATAATGAGGATGTTGAGCATCTTTTCATGAGTTTGTTAGCCATCTGTATGTCTTCTTTGGTGAAATGTCTGTTTAAGTCTTTTTCTCACTTTTTGATTGGATTGTTTGTTTTTCTGGTATTGAGTTGTATGAACTGCTTGTATATTTTGGAAATTAATCCTTTGTCAGTTGTTTCATTTGCTATTATTATCTCCCATTCTGAGGACTGTCTTTTCACCTTGCGTATAGTTTCCTTTGTTGTGCAAAAGCTTTTAAGTCCCACTTGCTTACTTTTGTTTTTATTTCCATTACTCTAGGAGGCGGGTCATAGAGGACCTTGCTTTGATTTATGTCATCAAGTGTTCTGCCTCTGTTTTCTTCTAAGAGTTTTATAGCTTCTGGTCTTAAATTTAGGTCTTTAATCCATGTTGAGTTTATCTTTGTGTATGGTGTTAGGAAGTGTTCTAATTTCATTCTTTTACATGTAGCTGTCCTATTTTCCCAGCACCATTTGTTGAAGAGGCTATCTTTGCACCACTGTATATTCTGGCTTCCTTTGTCAAAAATAAGGTACCCATAAGTGCATGGGTTTATTTCTGGGCTTTCTATCTTTTCCATTGGTCTGTATTTCTGTATTTGTGCCAGTACCATACTCTCTTGATGACTTGTAGTATACTCTGAAGACAGGAAGTTTGATTCCTCCAGCTCCATTCTTCTTTCTCAAGACTGCTTTGGCTATCTGGGGTCTTTTGTATTTCCATATGAATTGTGAAATTTTTTGTTCTAGTTCTGTGAAAAATGCTATTGGTAATTTGATAGGGATTGCATTGACTCTGTAGATTGCGTTTGCTAGTATAGTAATTTTCACAATATTGATTCTTCCTACCCAGGAACATGGAATATTTCTCAATCTGTTTATGTCATCTTTCATTTCTTTCATTAGTGTCTTAAATTTTTCTGTGTACAGTTCTTTTGTCTCCATAAATAAGTAATGTCTTCTAGATATTTAATTTCCTTTTTTGCAGTGGTGAATGGGATTGATTCCTTAATTTCTCTTTCTGAATTTCATTGTTAGTATATAGAAATCCAAGTGATTTCTGTGTATTGATTTTGTGTCCTGAAACTTTGCTAAATACACTGATCAACTGTAGTAATTTTCTGATACTGTCTTTAGGGTTTTCTATGCACAGTATCATGTCCTCTGCAAACAGTGAGAGCTTTACTTCTTTTCCAATCTGGATTCCTTTTATTTATTTTTCTTCTCTGATTGCTCTAGCTAGGACTTCCAGAACTATGTTGAATAACAGTGGTGAAAGTGGACACCCTAGTCTTGTTCCTGATCTTAGGAGAAATGCTTTCAGTTTTTCACCATTGATAATAATGTTTGCTGTAGATTTATTGTATACAGCCTTTATTATCTTGAGGTAGGTTCTTTCTATGCCCACTTTTTAGAGTTTTAATCATAAATGTTGCTGAATTTTGTCAAAGGCTTTATCTGCATCTATTGAGATGATCATATAGTTTTTTTTTTTTCTTTTTAATTTTTACTTTACAATTCTGTATTGGTTTTGGCATAGATTGACATGAATCCACCACAGGTGTACATGCGTTCCCAAACATGAGCCCCCCTCCCACCCCCCTCCCCACAACATCTCTCTGGGTCATCCCCACGCGTCAGCCCCAAGCGTGTCATATCCTGCATCAGACATAGACTGGCATTTCGATTCTTACATGATATTATACATGTTTCAATGCCATTCTCCCAAATCATCACACCCTCTCCCTCTCCCTCTGAGTCCAAAAGTCCGCTATACACATCTGTGTCTTTTTTGCTGTCCTGCATACAGGGTCATCATTGCCATCTTCCTAAATTCCATATATATGTGTTAGTATACTGTATTGGTGTTTTTCTTTCTGGCTCACTTCACTCTGTATAATCGGCTCCAGTTTCATCCATCTCATCAGAACTGATTCAAATGTATTCTTTTTAATGGCTGAGTAATACTCCATTGTGTATATGTACCACAGCTTGCTTATCCATTCATCTACTGATGGACATCTAGGTTGTTTCCATGTCCTGGCTATTATAAACAGTGCTGCAATGAACATTGGGGTACATGTGTCTCTTTCAATTCTGGTTTCCTCTGTGTGTATGCCCAACAGTGGGATTGCTGGGTCATAAGGCATTTCTATTTGCAATTTATAAATCCACATACATATGGACACCTTATCTTTGACAAAGGAGGCAAGAATATACAATGGAGTAAAGACAATCTCTTTAACAAGTGGTGCTGGGAAAACTGGTCAACCACTTGTAAAAGAATGAAACTAGATCACTTTCTAACACCGCACACAAAGATAAACTCAAAATGGATTAAAGATCTAAATGTAAGACCAGAAACTATAAAACTCTTAGAGGAGAACATAGGCAAAACACTCTCCGACATAAACCACAGCAGGATCCTCTATGATCCACCTCCCAGAATTCTGGAAATAAAAGCAAAAATAAACAAATGGGATCTAATTAAAATTAAAAGCTTCTGCACAACAAAGGAAAACATAAGCAAAGTGAAAAGACAGCCTTCCAAATTGGAGAAAATAATAGCAAATGAAGCAACTGACAAACAACTAATCTCAAAAATATACAAGCAACTCCTGCAGCTCAATTCCAGAAAAATAAACGACCCAATCAAAAAATGGGCCAAAGAACTAAATAGACATTTCTCCAAAGAAGACATACGGATGGCTAACAAACACATGAAAAGATGCTCAACATCACTCATTATTAGAGAAATGCAAATCAAAACCACAATGAGGTACCACTTCACACCAGTCAGAATGTCTGCGATCCAAAAATCTGCAAGCAATAAATGCTGGAGAGGGTGTGGAGAGAAGGGAACCCTCCTACACTGTTGATGGGAATGCAAACTAGTACAACCACTATGGAGATCAAATAGTTTTTATCTTTCAGTTTTTATTATGGTGTATCTCAATGATTGATTCATGTATGTTGAAGAATCCTTCCATCCCTGGAATAAACCCAACTTGATCATGGTGTATGAGCTTTTTGATATGTTGCTGAATTCTGATTGCTAAAATTTTGTTGAGGAATTTTGCATCTATATTCATCAGTGATATTGGCCTGTAGTTTTCTTTTCTGTGTGTTTTCTTTTTCTGGTTTTGGTATCAGGGTGATGGTGACCTTGTATAATGAGTTTGGAAGTGTTCCTTCCTCTGCAACTTTTTGAAAGAATTTTTGAAGGATAAGCATTAGCACTTTTCTAAATGTTTGATACATTTCTCCTGTGAAGCTGTCTGGTCATTGCCTTTTGTTTTTTGGGAGATTTTTGACCACAGCTTCAATTTCAGTGCTTGTAATTGGGTTATTCATAATTTCTATTTCTTCTTGGTTCAGTCTTGAAAGATTGAATTTTTCTAAGAATCTGCCCATTTTTTCCAGGTTATCCATTTTATTGCCATATAGTTGTTCGTAATAGTCTCTTATAATCCTTTGTATTTCTGCACTGTTGTAACCTCTCCTTTTTTCATTTCTAATTTTGTTGATTTGATTCTTCTCTCTTTTTTTCCTTGATGAGTCTAGCTGAAAGTTTGGCAATTTGGTATATCTTCTCAAAGAACCAGCTTTTAGTTTTGTTAATCTTTACTATTGTTTCTTTCATTTCATTTTCATTTATTTCTGCTCAGAGATTTTATGATTTCTTTCCTTCTACAAATTTTATTTTCTTTTTGTTCTTTTTCCAATTGTTTAGGTGTAAAGTTAGGTTGTCTATCCAATGTTTTTTTGTTTTGTTTTGTTTCTTGAGGTAGGATTGTATTGTTTTAAACTTCCCTCTTAGAACTGCTTTTGCTAGACCCATAGGTTCTGAGTGGTCGTGTTTTCATTGTCATTTGTTTTTAGAAATTTCTTAATTTCCCTTTTGATTTCTTCAGTAACCTCTTGGTTATTTAGAAATGTATTATTTAATCTCTATGTGTTTGTGTTTCTTACAGTTGTTTTCTTGTATTTGATATCTAGACTCACAGTGTTGTGGATGGAGGTGATGCTTGATACAATTTCAATTTTCTTAAATTTACTGAGATTTGATTTGTGAGCCAAGATGTGGTCTACCCTGGAGAATGTTCCATGTGCACTTGAAAAGAAAGTGTATTCTTCTGCATTTGGGTGAAATGTCCTGAAGATATCAATGAGATCCATCTCATATAATGTATTATTTAAGACTTGTGTTTCCTTATTAATTTTCTGTTTTGATGATCTGTCTATTGGTGTGAGTGGGGTGTCTCCTACTATTATTGTGTTACTGTCAATTTCTCCTTTTATGTCTGTTAGTGTTTGTCTTATGTGTTGAGGTGCTCCTATGTTGGCTACATAGATATTTACAATTTTGTTATGTCTTCCTCTTGGATTGATACTTTGATCATTATGTAGTGTCTTTCCTTATCTCTTGTAATCTTCTCTAAGTTATATTTTGTCTCATATGAGGATTGCTACTCCAGCTTTCTTTTGCTTCCCATTTGCATGAAGTGAAGTGAAGTGAAGTCACTCAGTCATGTCTGACTTGTAGCGACCCTGTGGACTATAGCCTACCAGGCTCCTTTGTCCATGGGATTTTCCAAGCAAGAGTACTGGAATGGGTTATCATTTCCTTCTCCAGGGGATCTTCCAGACACAGGGATTGAACCCAGGTCTCCTGCATTGTAGGCAGATGCTTTACTGTTTCCATCCTCTCACTTTCAGTCTATATGTGTCTGGAAGTCTGAAGTGGGTTTCTTGTAGACAGTATATGCATGGGTCTTGTTTTTGTACCCATTTAGCTAGTCTGTGTCTTTTGGTTTTGGGGCACTTAATCCATTTACATTTAAAGTAATTATTGGTATAATAGGAAGCAACAGTTAAAACTGGATATGGAACAACAGATTGGTTCCAAATAGGAAAAGTAGTACGTCAAGGCTGTTTATTGTCACCCTGCTTATTTAACTTATATGCAGAGTACATCATGAGAAATGCTGGGCTGGAGGAAGCACAAGCTGGAATTCAAATTGCTGGGAGAAATATCAATAACCTCAGATATGTAGATGACACCACCCTTATGGCAGAAAGTGAGGAAGAACTAAAGAGCCTCTTGATGAAAGTGAAAGAGGAGAGTGAAAAAGTTGGTGTAATGCTCAACATTCAGAAAACTAAGATCATGGCATCCAGACCCATCACTTCATGGCAAATAAATGGGGAAACAGTGGAAGCAGTGGCTGACTTTATTTTCTTGGGCTCCAAAATCACTGCAGATGGTGATTGCAGCCATGAAATTAAAAGACACTTACTCCTTGGAAGGAAAGTTATGACCAATCTAGACAGAATATTAAAAAGCAGCGACATTACTTTGCCAACAAAGGTTCATCTAATTAAGGCTATGGTTTTTCCAGTGGTCATGTATGGATGTCAGAGTTGGACTATAAAGAAAGCTGAGCACTGAAGAATTGATGCCTTTGAACTGTGGTATTGGAGAAGACTCTTGAGAGCCCCTTGGATTGCAAGGAGATCCAAACAGTCCATCCTAAAGGAGATCAGTCCTGGGTTTTCATTGGAAGGACTGATGTTGAAGCTGAAACTCCAATACTTTGGCCACCTGATGCAAAGAGACTCATTTGAAAAGACCCTGATGCTGGGAAAAATTCAGGGCAGGAGGAGAGGGAGACAACAAAGGATGAGATGGTTGGATGGTGTCACCGACTCGATGGACATGGGTTTGGGAGGACTCCAGGAGTTGGTGATGGAGAGGGAGGCCTGGCATGCTGTGGTTCATGTGGTCGCAAAGAATCGGACATGACTGAGCGACTGAACTGAACTGAATCAGGTCATAAAAAATCAGTAGCATCTTGGGCACTCTTTCTCCCTCACAAGATTCCTCACTTAAGGGGGAATAATCTGTGTGTTGTGGCAAGCCTTAACGAGAGCCCTTGGTGAGGAACTGATGGCTCCAGCCAACAGCTAATGTTGGTCTCTTTCTTAAAAATTAATTAATTTATTTTAATTGGAGGATAATTACTTTACAATTTTGTGATGGTTTTTGCCATTCACTGACATGAATCAGCCATGGGTACACACATTTCTCCACATCCTCAACTCCCCTTTCACCTGCCTCCCCACTCGATTCCTCTGGGTTGTCCCAGAGCACTGGCTTTGGGTGCCCTCTGGTCTCTTAAGTGAGTTTGAAAATGAGATTTTCTTCCAGTGGAATCATGAGATAACTGGAGCTCCATCCAAACTTTAATTGTAGCAGTGAAGAGACTCTCAGACTTTTAGGTACCTAGCTAAACCATTCCTGGATTTCTGAGCCAAAAAAACTGTGGGGTTATAAATGTTTGTTGCTTTAAGCTGTTAAATTTGGGGGTAATTTGTTACTCTGAAAATACAACAAATACAACTCTCACCTTTCCCTACTTACAGCCACAACCTTGACATTCAAAATGTATTCCATGAATCAGCAACATCCATGAATTTTTTAGAAATGCAGAATCTCAGGCCCCTTATATAACCTCCTAAATTAGCGTCTGAATTTTTATAAATTTCCTAGGTGATTTTTAGACTAATTAAAGTGGAGATGTTACAGTCTAGAAAGAATTGTTTTAACCACAGGTAGGGAATGGGTATCAAAAAAAAAAAAAGATGGTTGATAAATAACAAATGGACTATTGATAATAAATAAAATTTCTCAGAAGAAGATTAAGATTGGGTAAAAGCATATTGCAGAAAAAAATTTCCTGGAGGTATTAGAATCTCACATCATCAATTACTTAGCCTCATGGAATTTGAACTTTGAAATGCAAAGAAGCAACAATGATGAATCCATTGGTTTATTTCCATAAGAAATAAACTTTGACAAGATAAATGATAGAGAGGCAAAAATAAATAGGAAAACTTTCAATGAAAAGCTTTGACCGTTTTACTGTAACAGCCAACATTTCAATGTTATATCCCATTATGACATGAACTCCAAACCATTACTCTCCAAAGATGTTGTGCCAGTGCATTTTTCATAATAGCAACCTAATCAATTTTGAGGTCTTTTTTATGTTCTCTTTTTCTTAATTCAGAAAAATTGCATGCTGTAGGATCTTATAAGTGAATAACTTGCTTAAAGAGAAGTCTTGCCTTCAGTCTGGAACAGGTCCTCAGCCTTCTCTTGAATTTTTTGACTTCCACACGTTTCAATCAACTAGTTATTTTGTAGAAATGCTTCTGAATTTGATTTGTCTGACATTCCCTTATTATTTGCTCATTATTAGATTCAGGTTGTGTCTATTTCTCAGGAAATCACAGAGCAGTGCTTTTCTCTTGTTTCCTAGTTGCTGGTGTACAATTTCAACATGTTCTGTCACTGTTGAGGTGAACTTTGTTCACTTGAGTAAGGTGATGTCTGCCCGGCATTATGAACTTTCTGTTTTACATTTTGAAATAAATAAGTGCTCATGCCATAGTATCTTGAGACTTTGTATATCCCTTCAGACTTTTTTTTCATTTATTTATTTTAAATTTAATGTGGATATGTAGATTTTAACTTTATTTGATTGAGTTTTAAGTCTTTACTATTATTCACTTTGACACTTAAGTTGTCTCTGATTTGACCAGTGGGAGCCTTTTAATAATGATGGTATATGATTCCCTTATTATTTAAGCTTTCTTTCCTTCCTGGCATAAGAGAGTATTTCAGGCTCATCAGATACTTCCCCTGATCCAACCTTGGAATTATCCCTTTCTCCAGTGAACTCGCATTCCCTTTAGTGAGAGTGATGTTTAGACACCAATACTTGGGAACTAGATGTGTTCAATGCTGTTGCCATTTTGCTGCTAACAGGTAGTGAGAAATCTGGCTCCCATTATTCCCCATATATCAATTTTTGAAATCAGTCTCCATATCTTTTTACCGCCCTCCTGTCACTGGGACCACACACATCTCAGTTCCTGGCCAGAGTGTGGAATCTCCTTACTATGTTTGAATTCTAACTCGCCCTGAGCTGTCTTCTTGTATAGACGCCCTCTATACTTAAGTCTCCAAACCGTGTACTGGGACACCTGCCCAGACATGGACTCCCTCTTCTCTTTACTTAAGCTCTAAACCCTACATTGGGTTGATTCTCATGCCATCTACCACTTCTTCATGGATTCTCCTCTCTTGTCACTCACAGTTTGGTACATTCCACCCTCCTTACTCTGCTCATGCCACAACCCCACTCCTCTTCCACACTGACAGTCTCCTCACTCTTGTTCAGGTTACCTCTCTACTGGACCAATGTCTACCTACCCCTATTTTGACACCCTATACCAGGCCCCTTGCTCAGCATTAAAAATGGCTTTTGGTCTGAATTGTCTGGGAAGAAAAAGAAGGGGAAAGGAAGGAAAGAGGTAAAGGAAAAGACAGTATACTTTTGGCAAATTGTACTTCTGCTAAATCAATCAGAGCTACTTTTTATTCTTTGCAAATAAGAAACCTGATTAAAACATGCTATAAAAAAGAACTTCCTTTCAGGAAGGCTTTTCACAAGCAATTTATACAGCTGCCATTAGTAATTGGTGATCTAGAGCAACAGCATACGGGAATCCAGTGAGACAGTTGCCACCAAGGGATACTAGGAAATGGATAGGAACATGTTAAAAATGCAGGCAGGAACTCTGCACCACAAATATAAACCATCATTATCAAGGAGGACCTGGTCCTTGATTGGTTCCTTTTACGGTAATATTTTCCTTCAAGAGAGGGACAGATTGTTGAGCTAGACTCACCTTGGGCATCCGAGGACTATAGAGGAGCAACTAAAAGTAGTAAGGAGTGAAGGGATGGAAAAGAGGAAACTTCCTGGTAAGAGAAACTTGACTGATATATCTGTCACCTCCTATGTGGCAGAAATTGTGCCAAGTGATGTCTCACACATATCTTTGGATGCTCACAGCAACCCTGTAAGGTTGGTCTTGTTTTGCCTGTGTATATAGTTGAGGAAGTTTAAATAATTTTCCAAGATGGCACAGTTCTTAGACATCTGTTCTAAAGACATGGTTTGAATTCTACTTGCTTAATTCCATGCTACCAATATTTTCATCACACCCAACAGTAAACTTGCTATTTTGTTTGATTACATTAGAGTAATATTCTCTCTCACACACACATACACAAACATATATAAACTCTGGTTTCATTAAGCATTTAATCATTCTTAACATTTTTTTACTTTTCATTATTTCCAGTAAATATAGTGGTTGATATGTGATTGTTTTATAATTAATTATTATTGATGGATTCACATAATTTGTCATATGTTTCCCTTGTTATTCATTTGAAACCATCTGATGTCTCAACATTCAGTGCATTTGAATTAGAAAGTATTGGTTCTTAACTTTATTTGGGGACTTTGTCTTGTCAAAAAATCATAAAATCTCTCATCCTTTCTCATACACACATTATAATTATAGTGGAAGAAAATTTTGAGATAAAAACCTGTACCTGCACTGTTAATGGAAAATAGTATTAGAAATAGTTTTAAATTTCATGTATTTAATTATCATCTCTCTCACAAACCCCTGGATTCATTTGGTTTCAAATGATGGTCATTTATTCAGGAAAGTGCTGATCAGGAAGGAGGAATACATAAGGAAATATGTTCTTATATATTTTATATTATTACTTTTTCAGATTACTATGATGATTATTTGTCAGTTAATTGAAGATTATTATTCATGTTTCTTTTTTGTGTGTCATAGTGCAAGGCTTATTTATAAGCATCTAACTACTGTAATCTGTTTTTCCACCCACACAGTGTCAATAAGATTTCATTTCTGACCTTACAAATGGAAAGCACAGCTTAATTGGTTGAACAGCAGTTCCAATACCTCAAGTATTTGGTCAGTCTTGTTTCATTCAACTAAAGGTCAGGAATACATACGTACACACAGGCAAGTATGTTTTTCACACTGGGAAAATAGATAGGTTAAAGCAATGCAGTAGTTACGGGTGTTGAATATTGACAGTCTAATAAAAAGTTACGAGAAAATATTTCATATAACCTTCAAATAGTAGCCATATTAATAGGATTTAGGGCGGTGATTAATGCTTCCATAATCCATTATCATTAATGCAATTACTCAGAGAAGAAATAAGAATTTTAGGGGAAAAGAATCTATATCCATTTCAAGTGCCTGTGTGAACATATGCCAAATTCAACTCTTTTTTTCATTTCTATTAACTTGATTTAATTAGTTGACCGTTAGTTGACATACAGCCTCAATGTTTACTTAAAACTAAGAAACTAGCCTCACTGAAATATTTGTAACTAAAAATCAACCATAGTGGAAGGAATTATTGATTTTCAGAATTCATGTTGCTTTTAAATTTTTATTTATTAGTCTGGAAATTTCTAAAATGATTGTTCAGTGTTATATGTTTGATTTGTTTGGAGATTTAGTGCTGCATATTTCAGCAGATGAGTTCACATATTAGAAATCACAACTCTTCTATAAAAAAAAACAGATGGTTCAGCATCTTGACTTCTGTAATGACCAAGCCTCACATTTCAGAGACTTGTGAATCTTTTTGCTTCTTCGCTCAGCCCTTCTGATATGTCTACCCAAGTAATATATATAGTGCTATACACAGGGCAAGGACAGAGAGAAAATTTCTTCCTGAGCCCTGCAGGCAATCATTTTATACCCTGAAGCATGATGTTTGATTGCTCTTATTATCTGAGTTTCCATTCTTAATACAGTTGTCAGTGCTCACAAAATCAGCCAGGCCTTTGTAAACATGCAGCTCTAGAAGTGGACTTACCCTCTAGTTACAGCAAATTTCATTGACAGTCTTTGTCCTTTGCAAGATGACATTGCATACTTCAAGATTTTATGAACTGAGATGTGACACTTAGCTACTGCTGCTTCCTCAAAAATTGAGCATAGAACTATAAAAAAGAAAAAAATCACTGATAAATTCTCAGTGAAATTTCAAAAAGTTCCTGAAACTTGGTAGTGGTGGTGGTTTAGTTGCTAAGTCATATGAACTCTTGCCACGCTTTTGACTGTATAGCCCACTAGAATCCTCTGTCCATGGGATTTCCCAGGCAAGAATGCTGGAGTAGGTAACCATTCTCTTTTCTAGGGGATCTTCCTGACCCAGGGATCAAACCCAAGTCTCCTGCATTGCAGGTGAATTCTTTGCACTGAGCCACCAGGAAAGTGCCCCCTGCTGAAACTTAATGCAAGGTAAATATGATTTTGCCTAAGTTAATAAACAGATTAATTTCTCCATCTTCTCTCTTTCCTGTTTATTTTATACTCACAAAAGCTGATTTTCTAAAGAGCTCCATATTTCCAAGTCATCACACTACATTCACATATAAGCTCCCTCCCCTTTTCCAGCAAAATGCCCTGCCAATGACCTGTGTGTTGCTAAATCAAATGATTTGTATTATGTTCTCATCCTATCTGACCTCTCCGCAGATTCAGCACAATTTGGAACAAATCCAATTTGGAACACTTCGCTCCCTCTCTTGGTTTCCTCTACATCATACTGCCCTGATTTTCCTACCACCTTTCTGACTATTTGTCCCCAATCTCCTTCTCTCATCAGATACTTAAACATTGTACAGTTCATCTAGGTAGTACCAGGTCTGTGCGTATTTTGCCAGTAAACTCACCTTTCTCTTGATGACTCTTGAATTTATGAGTTTAACTGAAACCTGCCTCTTGATTCCAAAACTGTGTCTGTTTATCAACTTGACGTCATCACATGCGAGTGTATTCCAGGTATTTAAAATGTAATATATCCAAAAATAAATTCTTGATGTCTCCCCCATACCACCACCCTAATGCCTGTTCTGTCCCCCACTTTTCCCTATCTTGCAGCTTTACAGTGTGCTTGTTATAGTGCAAAAATCTCAAAGTCTTGGAAAATAATAATGAGTAAGTCGGACATCATCCTCTCCCTTAGAAACTCATTTTCTGAAGGGAGACAGACAAATGAAACACAGGAAAATAAAATAGTTGAAATTCATAATTTCTGTGAAGGAACAATGAAGGAATTCAGTCAGTAGCTAACTTCTACAGAGTATTATTTTAAAATGGGGAAGGCTTCTTTACTCCTAAATTTTTTTTCCTGTTATGCAGTTCGTACTGTCTTTCTACCTTCTCTTACTCCTGTCGGAAGTGATTGTCAGAGCATCACGCATAGTGAACTGCCATACTTTTGTTCTCCCTTTCAGAAGTGTCCTTGACTCTGCCAAGCAAGTACAAATGCCGTAAGTTTTTAGAACCCAGGTGCTGCCCCCATGGGGACAACCCACAATCCTTTTACTGTTTTATCTCCTTCTTCCCTCTTGAAATACCATCTATCTAAAAAATATTCTCTCAATAGATCACTTCCTTCCCATTAATTTTACAAATGTTTTCCCTCCTGTTCTGGATCACAAATTGATCCTTTAGGAGTTTTGAAAGGATTTGTGGCTGTGACCTGAAAGGCCTCAACATCTAGAATAAGGATTGGAAAACTGACCCAGGCTTAAGTTTGGCCATAACCTGGTTTAGTTTATTATAGGCTGTACAAAAACAGATGAATACACATTAAAGAGTGTATGTGACTTGCAAAACCTAAAATATTTACAATCTCATCCTTGACAAAAAAAAAAGCTGTTTGCTGACTACTACTCTAGAACATGGAGCTAGGAACTTAAGAAATAAACTGGAAATAAAATTTTGGTACACTAAAATGAATATGGATAAATTTAGACTTCTGGTTATTCTCTCTCTCTTCTCACTGTCTCTCTTCTCCCCCACCCCCTTTCTCTTGACAGTACTAAGCACTGGGATCAGGAATGTCATATCATCTGGAATAACTCTCCAGGGACTTGCATAATGGCTTGCTTGCCTTCTTTGGTGGCTTTGGGATTCCATTAGTTCTCAGCTTCTTCAAATATTAGTCTCAAGGGAGTCTTGGCTCTGAACTAATTTGACTTCTGAGGTCTTCCTCCATTCTCATGGAAGCTCAGCTCCATGTAGGCATCAAGAGCTCTCTGTCAGAGAATGAGCAAAATTAAAAATTGGGAAGTACGAATTTCATAATTTATATTTTTTAAACTTTAGACTCAAAGACAAGAGAATTTGATTTGAAATGTTTACTCCAGAGATGATTTTGTTTCCTTTTCTTTGCTGGGTTGTCGCTCAGTCGTGTCTAACTCTTTGCGACCCCATGGACTGTAGCCTACCAGGCTCCTCAGTCCATGGAATTTTCCAGGCAAGAGTACTAGAGTGGGTTGCCATTTCCTTCTCCAGGGGATCTTCCCAACCCAGGGATAGAACCTGAGTCTCCCACATTGCAGGCAGATGCTTTACCATCTGAGCCACCAGGGAAGCCAGAGGCTGTGTTACTTTGCTCCTTGGAAGAAAAGCTATGAAAAGCCTAGACAGATTATTACAAAGCAAAGACATCACTTTTCTGACAAAGGTCCATATAGTCAAAGCTGTGGTTTTTCCAGTAGTCATGTACAGATGTGAGAGTCGGGCCATAAATAAGACTGTCAAAGAGTTGATGCTTTTGAACTTTGGTGCTGACGAAGACTCTTGAGAATACCTTGGACAGCAAGGAGGTCAAACCAGTCAATCCTAAAGTAGATCGACCCTGAATACTCATTGGAAGGAGACTGATGCTGAAGCGGAAGCTCTGATACTTTGGCCCCCTAATACGAAGCGCTGACTAACTGGAAGAGACCCCAGTGCTGGGAAAGATTGAGGGCAGGAGGAGAAGGGGATGACAGAGGATGATATGAATGGATGGCATCACTGATTCAATGCACGTGAGTTTGAGCATATTCTGGGAGATAGTGAAGGACAGGGAAGCATAGTGTGCTGCATTCCATGGGGTCACAAAGAGTTGGACACAACTGAGTGACTGAACAACAGCGGCAAGGCTATGTTACCAACCCAGAATTGCTCTAATCATGTTAACCTCCATTTGGGATAAGCAAATGTGATATGTGAAATCCTCCCATTTTTGAAGGTACTCCTGGCTTATTCAGTTTAAATCTCCCTGTGACATTGGTTTTCTATTTCATTTTTTATTCTCTACTCTTTTTCTTTTCATTTTTTTAATCCTTAAGATTTCTACTACTTTTCTGTGAGCTCAGAATGCATTAAAATATGCTTTATCCATATTTCCTACTACTTGAGTACATCTGGTATTTTATGAACTCTGCTACCCCAAGGAAGAGCTAGGGGTATTCTGAAATTTTCAGCTAGGACATCTTTTCTGTATTCTGAAATTTTCAGCTAGGACATATTTTCAAAATGTAATTCTGAATATTTTGCTCTTTTTATAAATTTTATAAAGATACTTCAAGACTCTTTAAATAAAACCCACACTTCTTTAATTGGCCATGCAAAAGCTGTTCTATACCTTCTCCAAATTCCACCTCATGCTTTCCCTCTAATGATCAAGTTCTGGCCATACTGCTCTTTAATCATTCAGTCACTTTCTGGCTGCTTCGGGTCAGTCAGGTCTGGGCTTACATGGCACTCTTAAATTTCTTCCTGTAGCTGGATAGGTCCTCTTACTGTGTGTTTGCTTCACAGCTACAATTTGCTTGTACTTACCACAACTTGCAATTATATGTTCATGTTTGAGGGAAGAACCAGTTTATTTTTATTTTTAATAATCATCTGTCTGCATATGAGTTGGCAGATAGAGTTCAATAAATTCAGTAAATACTGTCGCATGAATGAATGAACATGTGGACAAATGAAAACTTTTGACTTAACGACAAATAATTTTCTCTAAGATTCAAACTAAAACATAAAACAAAATCAGGTCTTAGTATATCTAGGTTCAATGAAAATGGAGTAGTTTTGAGTTATTTAATAATGATAATTATCAAAAGCTTTCATTAAGCTGCTGTTTTATTTTTGGTACCTCTGAGTAACATTCAAAATGATTGGTATAGTTTCTGATCCCAGAGGAATCAGCAAATGGGGACTGATGATGCTGAGGAGTGTACAGTAAAAGTTTTAAAAAGAGTTATTCCTGTCCCATTGTCATTCGAGCATGTGTTCTAATAAGGCAATAATTCTTTTGTTTTCCTCTAGGTTTTTGTTTTTTTTTAACAACACATTCTAGCATTCCTCTCGGAGTATAAGCTTCCTCAGGACATGAAAATGCATTTAGTGTCAACCTAGTTTTTAACATTCCAGAATGATTACTAAAAGGAGAGAGAAAAACAAGGAATGGAGAAAAAAAAATATTTATAAACAGTAGAGTTACATGGAGTATACCTGACTGTGCTAAACCCTCATCAGAGCTAGAAAAAAAGGTACTCTTTACTAAGAATGCTAACATTTTCAAAAAACCACTTAAGTCAGAGCATGGGTTAGTGCATATTTTCCAAGGGACTCTATTTCCAGTCAGAATCAGACATTTTCTGACAATGGGCAATTACCTTACATTTTTTCAACTGCCATTTCAACTGCTATCATGGTGTCCAATCCTAAATGAATTTTGAAGCAATTTCAAGCCTCTCACAATTTTCAATGATTTAATTAAACAAAACAGCCTAGTTCTATCAGGAAGTTACTTTTCTCTAAAATTTCAACATATCAGTAATATTAAGATTTCTTTGGACACCTTTTTAGTAAACTTCCAGGATAGTAAATGAGCCGACAGGTTTTTCTGCCATCTAGTTCCTCAGAATTGCACTATTAATTTATCAAAGAACTTCCAGCTGCCCAAATATTATCTTTAAAAAAAACACATTTATTTCATTAGTTATTAAATTGTAATCTCTTGACTCTCTTTAAATATTTTAATTTACTGGTCTTCAACTATGTATTGCTCATATATTACTGAAAAGAATTAAGAAAAATATCACATTTGTCATACTTTTAATGTTCACTATATCTTAAATAACTTCAAAATATACAGTTCTGGCAAAATTTACAGCCTTACATTTTTTAACAAAATGGTTAAACTATTCTTTTAAATATCTCCGATGGGATCTAAACAATCATAGTGATTTAATGCTATATAATCTTAATACTCCTTGGAAGAAAAGTTATGACCAACCTAGATAGTATATTCAAAAGCAGAGACATTACTTTGCCAACAGAGGTCCGTCTAGTCAAGGCTATGGTTTTTCCTGTGGTCATGTATGGATGTGAGAGTTGGACTGTGAAGAAAGCTGAGCGCCGAAGAATTGATGCTTTTGAACTGTGGTGTTGGAGAAGACTCCTGACAGTCCCTTGGACTGCAAGGAGATCCAACCAGTCCATTCTAAAGGAGATCAGCCCTGGGTGTTCCTTGGAAGGAATGATGCTAAAGCTGAAACTCCAGTACTTTGGCCACCTTATGCGAAGAGTTGACTCATTGGAAAAGACTCTGATGCTGGGAGGGATTGGGGGCAGGAGGAGAAGGGGACGACCGAGGATGAGATGGCTGATGGCATCACTGACTCGATGGATGTGAGTCTGAGTGAACTCTGGGAGTTGGTGATGGACAGGGAGGCCTGGCGTGCTGCGATTCATGGGGTCGCAAAGAGTCAGAGATAACTGAGCGACTGAACTGAACTGAACTGAATCTTAATAAAAGTACATGAACAAGATTTTCTTATATAATGAAATGTTTACATCATTCCTTTTTCTCCTGCAGAAAAAATTTTTTACAACTAAGGGAAAAAGAAAAGGCCACACTGAGACGGGTGGGGGGCGGTGCAGAGAGGCAGTCTAATCAGAACCCACACCTCTGATGTGACAGCTTGTGAGCAGAAGGGATATCACTACTATGGAGCTTTCCCTAGGAGCAAGGGGTCAGACTTCCCAACCTGGGGACCTATATTGGGAAGACAAATTCCCTTGGCATCTGACTTTGAAAACCAGTGAGGCTAATGTCTCCGAGAGTGGGAGGGATGTGGAAAACCGAGACTCTACTCTTGAAGGGCTCATGCACAAACCCACCTGCTCAGCGTACCAGTGTAGAGGCAGCAGCTTGAAATGTGCTTGGGTCATATGAGAGGGAGACTCATTGACTAATTTCAGGTAGAGGTCTGGTGGAACTTTTTCTGAGGAAGGAAGCACTAGCAGGCATGATCTTTTCTAATTTATGCTTTTAGTCTTCTTCCATCTATCTGCCCCAGGTACCATTTAAGTCACTCTCCTAGTTAACACCTTGAGCCCTTCCCAGGTTTTTCCGAAGACCAGTCCCACCATCCAGTCTCTCTGGCTGGTGCTCCAAAACAGCTCATACCTCATCCTACTTGGGATGAAAAAATATATTCATCCCTATATTCACTACACCATTATTTATAATAGTCAAGATCTGGAAGAAAGCTAAATGTCCATGGATAGATGAATGGATAAAGAAGATGTGACATTACAATGGAATATCAGCCAGCCATATAAAAGAATGGAATATTTCCATTTATAAAAGCGTGGATGGACCTAGGGCATATAATAGGGCTTCCCTGGTGGATCAGTGGTAAAGAAACCACCTGCAATGCAGGAGATAGTTTGAAATCCTTAAACAATTTAATTATACCAAAGACTTTTTTACTTAGAGGCAACTTTAAACCTGATATAATCAGAGAACAGAAATATCATTAATTTAATCATACCTTTGCCTATACAATATTTTTAATAAAATATTATATTACCACACTCATTGAACATACTTTCATGGGAACCTTGGAACATCAGATTTAGTTTATTCAAACTATTTGGAAAATGTCTATCGTGAAACCTAGTTGGCAAAGCCATATCTCACTGTTAACTTAATCAGCCAAATCAGACTTGCCACCTGTCATAAAAAATTTAGCTTTATTTTTCAGTTCTAAAAATATGTTAATACACTTTACTATGACATTGTCTCACTTTTGAATTCAAAGAGAGTTAAAGAATAGATGCTTTACATGAGTTTGCCTTCTAAATGAAATAAAACATGACATTTTAATGTTTCTTTCTGATAATAATATCTTTGCTAGCATGGAACTTGATATTATTATTTTTGATGATGATAAGAGGAAGTGTCAAAGTGAAAGGAAAGTGGCTTAGTTGTGTCTGACTCTTTGCAACCCCATGGAGCAGCCCGCTAGGCTCCTCTTTCCATGAAATTCTCCAGACAAGAATATTGGAGTGGGTAGACATTCCTTTCTCCAAGGGATCTTCCTGATCAAACCTGGGTCTCCTGCACTGCAGGCAGATTGTTTACCATCTGAACCACCAGGGTAGGGGAAGGAGAAATGAAGTCATTAGATGAAAATTTTTTATTATCACTACTACTCTTTCATATAGCTGAATTCAGAACACCCTAACACCTCACTTTGTTGATAACAAGGAAAGACAAAGAGCTGTTCTGAGGTTTATAATGTCTTAGTTCAAAAAACTTAAGGGTTAACAGCAGTATTTCAACTTCCTATGTTTGGTATTTCAAAGGACTTATACTCAAGAGCAAAACATCACAAGATGGATGTAAAAGTGAAAGAAAAGCCATTGAGGATGGGGGCGTAGCAGTGGTACACTAGGATGTGTTTAACAACTGACTCCAAACAAAGGCACACGGGTATGTACATACATAAGTTATTATAAATTTTACTGATCTAAAGGATGTGTAGCATACATTTTGCAGATAACAATTGTCTTCATTGTAAATTCTGTATAGGGAATTGATTCTCATAGGATGTTTTTGTTGATTTTTGCTAAACTGTTGTATTTATAACCAACCATTGACTACAATTGATGTCTGTGTGTGGTTCTGCCATGAATGTTGATTGATACTTTGATTACAATAACAGGAAAGATGGAAGTAAAACAACAAAGACATGTTGGAACTTGACTTGTTTGTCAATGATATGCCTGATTTCTTTGCTGAATCAGATTATAGTTTGAAATCTTGGAGGAATATTTCCTCAAATTTTTTATACTATGTGCGGTGTAATGTACACTTTAAAATTTTATCTGAATTATTAACATTTTCTCCTTCACTTTCTTATGTCTCTTTTTCTTTCTGGGTGGGGGATGAGTGGGTGAACTGCGCCATGCAGCTTGTGGGGTCTTAGTTCCCTGGCTGGGGATTGAACCTGGACTGCCCATGGAAGTGAAAGTGCTATCCTAACCACTGGGATACCAGGGAACTTCCTCCCCCTTTCATAGGCATAGCTAATCAGCAAATAATAAATCAAGCTCTCCTTTGCAGTGTTTGTTGACTTTTTTAGTGATTTTTAAGCGACATACCACTACATGTGGAATTTGAAAAAGATATGGAGCGCTATTTCATAATATTTCTAACAAACAGATACAGTAGATATAAATAATTTCAAAAAGATAAATAATAGTAGAAAAAAGAGTAAAATTAAAGGGCTGGTGCATTAGGATGACCCTGACGGATGGGGTGGGGAAGGAGGTGGGAGGGGGTGTTCAGGATGGAGAATACATGTACACCAGTGGAGGATTCATGTGAATGTATGGCAAAACAACAACAATATTGTAAAGTAGTTAGCCTCCAATTAAAATAAATAAATTTATTTTTAAAAAATTCAAAAAAAAATGAACATGGTGAGTTCTGAGTATTTCTTATCTTTGGTTTTTAATATAGATTGTAAGTTTATATTAATTTTTGGTAATAGCTGAGTTTAACAACTGAATTGCAAAATTTCTGAAAATTTGATCATTGATTCTTAGGATACAGTATGAACCAGTTCTATTCTACTGTTGCAGGGAAATCTAACAGCATAATTCTTTGACTACAGATGAGTAGAAAAGAGGACTTATGGACATGGAAATCCAGAAATTGATTCTCTGAATTTCCTAAGGGAATTGTTTTTAGATATCCCAGTTTATAATTTTCTGTCATATTCTTTCATATAGTCATTTAGATGGCATTTTCTTTCTTTCTTTTCTTGTTTCTGTAGTACTTTTTCATTGACATTGAAAATGATGTTTCTCTTTATTCAAGGCAAAAATAATCCAGACCTTGTTATTACCAATGCAGGGATTTTAAATCTAATTGTATCTATTATTCATGTCTCTATAGTGGTATTATAAAATTCCATCCTTCCCTAGAAGTCATGGTGGGTAGAGCATACTCTCCTACATTGAGACATTGGGTTTGACCATTTGTATAGGATATGGAGATGTGCCATTCTGAACCCCATTTGAATAAGGACTCTTGCTTGCCTCAGATAGTGGGAATGCTATCAACTGAGGAACTTCAGCTGACAGCCCATGAGGGGATTGCTTTGGTTCTAAAGAGGCTTCTTACCCAAGTTCATGCACTTCCAGGGGTGACTTATATCCAAAGACTGGCTGAGGTGTAATTGAAAGGCCCCAGACATTTTGCCAGAATGAGTAACAGTTTGATGGGCCATTTCAGCTAGATCTGTAAGTTTGGATGACTCTATTAATTTGCCTTATAGCTCAACTTATCCCACTTCTCAATCTTACTTCTCCTTTCTTCCATGGATGTTGATCCTGAGAAGACTTCAGCATAAACAAACTGAATGATAAACTTTCACTCAGAGTTTGCTTTCTGAAGAACCAAAATTGCAACAAGTCATGTCAGAAGTGGTCTGGAAAAATAAGCAATAATATAGGATTTGGAGGCTGGATGACTCACCACCCAGTGGGCAATGATGTTCTTATCACTGGTGGTTAAGTAGGGCACCAATAAACCCTGATACAAGTGGTGGTTTAATTGTTAAAATTCCAAAGGTGATGGATTTGGCCACATATATCTAGGAAAGAGAAAGCATTCACTGTTGCAGTGTATCAAGCATTTGAAAGGTTTGAGAAAAATTATATCCAAAAGAGAAATGAGATTGAATGTCAATTGCTAACTATACTGACACTCTAGAAAAATATAATGACAGCCTGAGAGTGATTGACTGGCAATTGGAAATTGTCAGGTCGGTTTATTTCTCTCCTTTGGTTCTTGACTCACTGTAGCAAAGATCTGGAACAATGAGCTGATTACAGCTCAAGCAGGCAATGTTTCTTGGCTCTTGTCTCAATGTAGCAAGGATTTGAAATATCAGACTAGTTACAGCTCAGTTACAGCTCAAGCAGACAGAACTTTTATTAAACAGACAGTAGATAGTACACTTCAAAGATGTGGAGGCAAGCCAACCCTAAACGGGAGGCCACAATCCCTCTGGGCTTACCTTTTTATACTTCCCATCTCCTCCTCTTGGTTTTGCCCTGTGCAAAATAGGGCTTATACCCACCACCAATCAGGAAAGGGAATGCAAATAGGCATATGCTCAAGGCCAACCAGGGAAGACAGCATATCTAGGCACATGTAAAATAGAGATTTTACATATTCATCTAGGTGGGCGTGGGCTGAGAGTTTTAACAACAGGCTCTATTGCACATGTCTTTCCCATAATTCAGTTTGTTGTAATCAGATGTATGTATGCATAGAGTATTGGTTGTTGTTCAGTCATTAAATCGTGTCTGTCTCTGTGAGACTCCATGGACTGCAGGATGCTAACCTCTGACCTTCACTATCACCTGGAGTTAGTTCAAACTCATGTTCATTGAGTCAATGATGCCATCAAAATATCTCATCCTCTGCTGCCCCCTTCTCCTCTTGCCCTCAGTTTTTCCCAGGATCAGGGTCTTTTCCAATGAGTTGGCTCTTCGCATCGGTGGTCAAGTAGTGGAGCTTGAGCTTCAGCATCAGTCCTTCCAATGAATAGTCAGGGTTGATTTCCTTTAGGATTGACCACTTTGATCTCCTTGCTTTCCAAGGGACTCTTAAGAGTCTTCTCCAGCACTGCAATTTGAAAGCATAAATTCTTTGGCCCTCAGTCTTC
Source organism: Oryx dammah (assembly GCF_014754425.2). Classification (NCBI taxonomy): domain Eukaryota; kingdom Metazoa; phylum Chordata; class Mammalia; order Artiodactyla; family Bovidae; genus Oryx; species Oryx dammah. Next base: position 27,898,120 of record NW_024070196.1, on the reverse strand, counting down.
TTTATGGTCTCACTCTCATATCCCTACATGACTACTGGAAAAACCACAGCATATAGAACTTTGTCAGGAAACTGATGTCTCTGCTTTTTAATACACTGTTTAGGTTTGCCATGGTTTTTCTTTCAGGGAGCAGGCATATTTTAATTTCATGCCTGCAGTCAATGTCCACAGTGATTTTGGGCCCAAGAAAATAAAATCTGCCACTGTTTCCCTTTTCCCCACCTATTTGCAATGAAATGATGGGACCAGATGCCATGATCTTAGTTTTCTGAATGCTGAGTTTTAAGCCAATTTTTTTCACACTCCTCTTTCATCATCATCAAGAGGCTCTTTTTTTTTTTTTGCTGAGTGTACATACCATATTCAGCAAAAAAAGAAAAAATGTCAATCCTAAAAGGTCACATGCTACATGATTCAATTTATTTTACATTTTGAAATAGCAAAATTTTTAAATGAGAGAGATTAGTAGTTGCCTTCGTTACACACCAGGGGTAGGGTGGGGTGAGGAGAAGGAAGCACATATGGTAATAAAAGGTCAATAGGTTGAATTCTTGTGATAATAGAACTGTTCAGCATCTTGACTGTGGTTATAGATACACAAGCCTATATGGTAATATTGTATAAGACTAAATATACACACACAAATGAGTATAAGCAAAATGGGAAATCTGAATAAAATCAATCAGTGGCTTGTATCAATATCAGTGTACTGGTTTTGATATTATCCTATAGATTTGAAAATATTACCATCGGTGTAAACTGATTAAGTTAAATGTTGGATTCCTCTATTATTTTTAATTAAAAAATCAAATGTCCAGTAGTACTTAACCCAGGGTTGGAAGTAAGATTAAAGATTTAAAAAACTATTAATGTAATTCACTATATTAAAAAATTAAAAGGGAAGGATTCTGGTACCTTTGCAAACTATACATAATTGTTTATATTTCTGATACTAAGTTCTTATTAAAATAAATAAGCAAAACATCAAAACAAACCGTCTTCTTGGTAATTAAGCTGAGGATAAAAATAAACTTCTTAACTGGGTGATCAAATGTCTATGCAATTTTTCATAACAAGTACCTTGCCTAATCATAAAATATTAGAAATATACTCACTGAAGCAGACAATAGCACAAAAAACTCCAGCTACTCCTCAATGTCCTTCTATAGATCCAATCCAATGTTAAGAAAATAAACTTTAATAAGATTTTAAAGTGATGATAATATGACATAAGCTATCTTACTTGCAACTGATATGATTGCCTAAGGAAAAATAATATGCAACACCATTAATTAAAATCTATTAGGCCCAATAAAAGAAAAGTGGTCAGAGTATAGATAAACTTACAAAAATTCATAGCTTTTCTGTTTAGCAGAAATAACCAGTCAGGAAATGATCAAATAGAAAAAAAAAAAAAAAAGCAAAACACTACATCTAGAAAAGCAACAAAAACTATAGACTCTAGAAATAAACTTAAGAAGTTTGCAAGCTCCTTGAGGGACATAAGAAGGAACTGAATTAATGGAAAAATATTCCATGTTATTGGACAGGATGGGGTTCGTTTTTTTGGAGAGATTACTAAGTTACTGGATGGGAAGACCAAATATTTTTTTTAAAGTCAATTCCCAAAAATTAAATTACTTATTCAGTAAATATTCTGTTAAAATCTCAAAGGAATCTTTTCTGTAACTTGATTTAAAAATTCATTTGGAAGAAAAACTTTAGCTAAAGAAATTTTGAAAAGAATACTAAATACTGCTCATATCCAAATATTTTACCAGTATTTTTGTACACATTATATTCAAGGGTGGATAATTCCTGTGTTTGGGAAGCTGCTTCAGGACACTGAGATGTATGGCAATTTTCTCAACTTATTCATAAGAGTTGAAAACTCTGATACTAGATGTAGTGCAAAAAAAAAACAACAACTATAAGACAGTAATTAAATGATTCTAGTTCTCACTCAAGAAGAGGCATTTTGATTAATAAAGCAGAAATGATCTGAGAAGCATATCCATGTATATATGGAAATTTAATGATTAATAAATGTGGAAATTTTAATGAGAAAGAGCAGTCTTGCCAGTTGTATTTGATGAAAGTTTTATCCTCTCCTTCATTCTATCCATAAAAAAGTTTATGCTTATTAGATACTTATGTGTAAACATTTTTAAAGTAAATATACAGGATAATATGCTTTTACAAACTTGTGGAGAAGAACTTTGTAATTAAATTATCAAGGAAAATACTGAAATAGCTGCCTTCATAAAAGTTTTAATTTTCTCTAATATTAAAATATAAAAATGTTTCTGAAAGAATTACCATTTGCTATATATTTCAAATGATTTTTTATTGCTGTTGAAAATTCTTCCATATGTCATTTGTTAAGAGAAACAACCAATTTGTCAAAATAGCATAATGTTGACTTTGTAAAAATGATACATTCTCTATATAAACTATACTAAACTACAAAGTGGTTATATAGTCATACATATATATGTATACATATGTATATACATATATGTAAGAAATTGTGATAAAGAAGCCTTTCACTCTTACTCTATATTTGTTTATTATTGTACCTTAGTAAGTTAAAAAATTATATCTGACAGGATAAAATCATTATTGTCAGGATTGCTTCGGTTTCCTCCTCTCATTTTTCCAACGTCTATATGCTAAGGCACTGATACCTGCAAGTTGCATTCTGATAGCATCTGGAGCTATTTTGATGAAGGCAGGTTGTGACTCAACAGTTTCTGTTTCCCTGTATGTAGCACGTCGAATACCCACTTGTCGCAGATGAGCCCTAAAGGTCGCTATGCTTGTTAAATTTCAGCTTTCTGGTACTCTTTTCCACATAATTTTCCAGCACCTTTTACTTTGGCAGCTTCTCTCTTTAGCACTTCAGTTCTGCATCAGCCTGGACCCTTGCCCCAAAGCATGCGCTCTAGATCATCATCTCTGCTTTAGGATTGGGACATGGCTGAGAAGTTCTTTTTTCCCAGCTTTCCTTTATTTTTCACTGTGAGTGAGTTAAATACCAATTCAGGTCACTCTGCTTCTCTACACTCATTTGATGTAACTTCTGAGCCAAAGGAAATTTAGGGATGTTGGGAACATTTCAGACAAGGTACATCACACTCATTGCCTGGGCATTGTGTTGACTGCCAACCCCAAAGCCTAGGTAATTTTTTTCTCTGTGCTTCTGTCTAGCCTCAGGTGCCACCCTTTTCTCCACCAGTGAAGTCTAGGTTTTTCTTCATTTGTCCTTCAGTGTTCACTTTCATACAGCTCTGTCTTTTTCTATGTCCTGAGAGGTTGATCTTTGTAGACCATGCCACCAGTGGGATGATCAGAATGCTGGTGGAAGTAAATTTCATTGTATTTATGCTACTGCTGGTTTCTTCCCACAAAGCCAAAACTCCTCTCAAAAGGCTCTCTCCTATTGTCAGCTTCTGGCAACTGCAACATCCCTTTATCCCTTCAAGCCTAGCAAAAGTAGCTATTGTTTATACAGGATTTTTTACTATATCTCTAAATTTTCCTTTCAGTTCAGTTCAGTTCAGTTCAGTCGCTCAGTCGTGTCCGACTCTTTGCGACCCCATGAATCACAGCACGCCAGGCCTCCCTGTCCATGACCATCTCCTGGAGTTCACTCAGACTCACGTCCATCGAGTCCGTGATGCCATCCAGCCATCTCATCCTTGGTCGTCCCCTTTTCCTCCTGCCCCCAATCACTCCTAGCATCAGAGTCTTTTCCAATGAGTCAACTCTTCGCATGAGGTGGCCAAAGTACTAGAGTTTTAGCTTTAGCATCATTCCTTCCAAAGAAATCCCAGGGTTGATCTCCTTCAGAATGGACTGGTTGGATCCCCTTGCAGTCCAAGGGACGCTCAAGAGTCTTCTCCAACAGCACAGTTCAAAAGCATCAATTCTTCAGCGCTCAGCCTTCTTCACAGTCCAACTCTCACATCCATACGTGACCACTGGAAAAACCATAGCCTTGACTAGACGGAACCTTAGTCGGCAAAGTAATGTCTCTGTTTTTGAATATACTATCGAGATTGGTCATAACTTTTCTTCCAAGGAATAAGCGTCTTTTAATTTCATGGGCGCAGTCACCATCTGCAGTGATTTTTGGAGCCCCCCAAAATTAAGTCTGACACTGTTTCCACTGTTTCCCCATCTATTTCCCATGAAGTGATGGGACCAGATGCCATGATCTTCGTTTTCTGAATGTTGAGCTTTAAGCCAACTTTTTCACTCTCCTCTTTCACTTTCATCAAAAGGCTTTTTAGCTCCTCTTCACTTTCTGCCATAAGGGTGGTGTCATCTGCATATCTGAGGTTATTGATATTTCTCCTAGCAATCTTGATTCCAGCTTGTGTTTCTTCCAGTCCAGCATTTCTCATGATGTACTCTGCATATAAGTTAAATAAGCAGGGTGACAATATACAGCCTTGACGTACTCCTTTTCCTATTTGGAACCAGTCTGTTGTTCCATGTCCAGTTCCAACTGTTGCTTCCTGACCTGCATACAGATTTCTCAAGAGGCAGGTTAGTGTTGCCTATGTCTTTGTTATGGATTCGCTCTTAAAGTTTCTCCAAGCCACTGTTTTGGGTACGTGTCCTGCTAGCACTCTGATGCAAGTCTGGATACTGCGGTTGGTAAGACTCAAGCCTAAGAACTTTTTAGTTACAGCACTTAAAGTAGTATGAATGCTCATCCTTTGATTGATTTTAAAAATCTGTTTCCCCTTAAGGTAAACCATATTCAAAAAGTAAGAAACATAACGATTCTTGGTTCTTCTCTAATCACAGTTGGTATATTCTCTAATCACAGACTGTACATTGTCACCCTGCGTATTTAATTTATATGCAGAGTACATCATGCAAAATGTCAGATTGGATGAAGCACAAGCTGAAGTCAAAATTGCTGGGAGAAATATCAATAACCTCAGATGTGCAGGTGACACCAGCCTTATGGTAGAAAGCGAAGAACTAAAGAGCCTCTTGATGAAAGTGAAAGAGGAGAGTGGAGATGTTGGCTTAAAACTCAACATTCAAAACCTAAGATAATGACATCCAGTCCCATCACTTCCTGGCAAATAGATGCTTAAACAATGGAAACAATGACAGACTTTATTTTCTTGGGCTCCAGAATCACTGCAGATGGTGATTGCAGCCATAAAATTAAAGACACTTGCTCCTTGGAAGACAGACTATGACCGAACCAGACAGCATATTAAAAAGCAAAGAAATTACTTTGCCAACAAAGGTTCATCTAGTCAAAGCTATGCTTTTTCCAGTAGTCATGTATGGATGTGAGAGTTGGATTATAAAGAAAGCTGAGCACTGAAGAATTGATGATTTTAAACTGTGGTGTTGGAGAAGACTCTTGAGAGTCTTTTGTATTGCAAGGAGATCTGACTAGTCAATCCTAAAGGAAATCAGTCCTGGGTATTCACTGGAAGGACTGATGTTGAAGTTGAAACTCCAGTACTTTGGCCACCTCATGCAAAGAACTGACTCATTGGAAAAGACCCTGATGCTGGGTAAGATTTAAGGTGGGAGGAGAAGGGGAAGACAGAGGATGAGATGATTGAATGGCATCACCACCTCGATGGACATGAGTAAGTAAGCTCCGGGAGTTGGTGATGTACAGGGAAACCTGGCCTGCTGCAGTCCAACGGGTTACAAGGTGTTGGACACGACTGAGCGACTGAACTGAACTGAACTGAATCATAGGTGGAAAATACTAAAGACACTTGATATTTCTTTAGTCCATGGTTAAAAACAATGGTATTTTAAGATTGATATCCATACTGACAAAATTAAATATAAATACCTACACTTATCAAATCAGAATTAACAATTGTGAACTTAGGAAACAGTCTTTTAAGTTCATGCTTAATCTATTCAGCATTACATTTTCTTTCATTTCTTTCCTACTAAGTGTTGTGTTTATGTGTGTCAGTTGCTCATACATGTCTGACTCTTTGTGACCACATGGACTGTGCCTGCCAGGTTTCTCTGTCCATGGCATTTTCCAGGCAAGAATACTGGAGTGGGGTGCCATTCCCTTCTCCAGGGGATCTTCCTGACCCAGGGATCAAACCTAGACCTTTTGCATTACAGGAAGATTCTTTACTGACTAGGCCACATATTTGCCTGCATGCTGCTCTCATTAAATCATAATGAGATTTTCAGGTATTTTTATCTTATCACCTTGCATTTTATATATGTTCAATTAACTATTTAACAGTTTGATTAGAAAGCAGTCTTATATAAAGTAATTGAAGCTCTGGTTCAATATAATTGATTTGTTCTTCTTTTTGGTGGTATACACTTATTCAGAAAATGTCTATTGAGCATTTATTATGGGCAAGGCACTATTTTAGGGACAAGGATTTCACAAAGCAAAAATTTACAGTGGACTGAAACCAAAGTATTTTTTTTTTTAGCAAAAAAAATTAAATACTTCAGTGAAAAACAAGTCTTTTTAAAGAGTTGCTGCTGCTGCTGCTAAGTCGCTTCAGTCGTGTCTGACTCTGATGGCAGCCCACCAGGCTCTTCTGTCCACAGTATTCTCCAGGCAAGAATACCGGAGTGGGTTGCCATTTCTTTCTCCAAGAGTTTCTAGCCTTTGCCTTTTAATACACAACAGAACATTCTTATTATACTGTTTTTATGGAAAAGTGCATTATAAGTATTAATGAACTTTAAGAGGATGCCTGGTTTTCAGTCTATTTAAATTGAAAACTCTTTCTATATGACCCCTTTTAACATTTAGAAGAAGATGCTCTGAAGACTTATAAATCTAGGTTAACAATCAGAACTATAAAAAGGTAATTTAAACCCTTGCTTTAAATCACTTTTGGCATTTCTCTTTCCCCACAAATGATAAGGAAAAACAAATCGAGACTTAGAAATTAATTAAATTTAGAACATTATGCCAAACATAAACTCTGGGAGTTGGTGATGTACAGGGAGGCCTGGCGTGCTGCGGTCCATGAGGTTGCAAAGAATAGGACACGACTGAGCAACTGAACTGAACTGATGCCAAACAAGGTTTAACCATTACCATAAATTTTAAATTAGAAAGAAGTAATTACGTTTGAATGGCACCTGTCTGGGATTGAAGCGAACAGTGGGAAAGGATGCTTATTGACTTGTCCTTTTGGGAGTTGGTAGGCCTCAGTAGGTAATGGTAAGTCTGCTATGAATGATGATGTCATTCATTATTACGTCAAGAGAAGATCCTCAGTTTCCAGAAATGCTGACCATCTGTCCTGAAATATGTTCTTCATATCACTCATATCACAAAACCTTCTTTCCAGGCTCCTTAATTTTGTGGCTGTATCCATTTTCAAGTTTAGCTAGGTAAAGAATTTCTGTTCTCGTAAGGTGAGTCATTAATCAAATCTTAGGATAGCTTTTGTCAGAAAATTTTAAATGTAATTTTAAACATGACATAAATGCCTTTTACTTAGTTCTTTTAATTTTCAATGCTTTATTTACCTTTATCATTCTATTTAAAACTGAAGTTATGAATCCTATAAGATCTTTTGCACCCAGTCTATCCATTCCCCTTTTTAAAGACTTCAGAAGGGAGGCAGTAGCTTCAGTCACTTCGTGTCTAGTGGAAGAATGATAGAGTGATTTGATGGGTCTTTTTCCAACCTCAAAAACTTCATCTTCCTGAAGGGGAGGTTGCACTTGCCATTTGCTCTGCCACATTTCGAACGTTTATCACTGTCATTTAGAAGCCTTGCCTTCCATCCTGCTGATGGTGTGCATGTGCTATTTCTTGAAAAGTGTCATGCTGATTACTCTTATTTTTAGATCTAGAGTGTGTTTGTTTCTTGTTTCACAGCCTACCAGCAAATAGATGGCTATAGTTTTTCAGCCAAACTTTATTCATAGGGTTTCCCATTCCTATATTTGTATTAATGCTAGAAAAATCTCCCAGGCATAAAAACACTTGCACTGTAGGTAAGACTATACCTGTAAACTATGCTTTAAAACTCAGCTTTAAAAACAGCGCTCTTGGGGAATTACTTACAATGAATCAATACTTTCAGAGCTTCTGTGTTCAGGTTGCCTTTAGCGATAAATTATTGTGTTAGTTGATTCTAAGATTGTTTGTGAACATTTATTTGTTTCTAATAGGCACCTATAAATCTCAGAAAATACACTCTATTGGAAAGCTAGTACATTTGATTTGCAGATGTTTGGGTCACAAAGTGTAACTTCAATTTAGAAAAGAGGCAATCGATAGAATAATTCATTTTCTACACATCTCTCAGTTACTTGATATTAAACCTGCCTAGAAACTCCTCTGTAGTGGACAATGTGATTGTCTTGCAAACATATATTTTATTTTATTTTTTTCCAATGTAAAGCTCACTGTGTAGCCCTAGTGTGTAGCAGTTGTGTGATTTGGGAGAAAGAAACTCAACCCTGATTGTTAATCTGTCTCTTGACACAGTAATTAGTGATAGGTGTGTGACCCTGTTCATAGCCAAAGACGGCAAGGTGTTTTCCTGGCTAGAGGGCTTCACTCAAGGATGGCCCAAATAAACATGGACATCAGCACTTGTATTCCTTAGGTATGGGAAGCAAATGTATTTCCCCATTCTAGGACTACCACCATCATGTAACCTGCATAAAAAGGCAGCATTGAGAACAGAGTGCAAAGTAGTTATGCAGTGTTCAATGAGCATAATCACAAATGAAGCCCTGGTTGCCACTGGCGACAGTCTTGTAACCATGGAGTGAAACCACTCTGAGGACAAAGCTGACATAGAGTAGAGCTGAGAGTATTAGAGAATAGGGATGTTGTGTGTGCAGGCAAATGATTTTGTAACATGGCATCATTATATTCATGGTATTAAAGTTGGCATGTATCATATCTTTTTTTTTTTTCAATTTATCTGAAGAAAAGGTCAGTGTAATTAATGCTTACTGCTACTGCTGCTGCTAAGTCACTTCAGTCGTGTTCGACTCTGTGTGACACCATAGACGGCAGCCCACCAGGCTCCCCCGTCCCTGGGATTCTCCAGACAAGAACACTGGAGTGGGTTGCCATTTCCTTCTCCAGTGCATGAAAGTGAAAAGTGAAAGTGAAGTCGCTCAGTCGTGTCCGAATAGTAGCGACCCCATGGACTGCAGCCTACCAGGCTCCTCTGTCCATGGGATTTTCCAGGCAAGAGTACTGGAGTACGGTGCCATTGCCTTCTCCAATAAAATACCTTTTTATTTAGTTAATGGTTCAATTTTTGCTTTACCTTTACATTCTCTTTAAAACTAGAGTTATGAATCCCACAATAATTTGAGGTATTTTTGCACCCATTCTATCCACTCTCCTTTTTGAAGACTTCAGAAGACAGACAGTAGTTTCAATCACTTTGTGACTGAAGAAGAGATAAATTGAAGAACTTGAAGGGAAGTTAAATTCAGGCAAAATTTTTACCACAAGGATTATTGGTTGTTTAAAAATTACCATCAAAGTAACAATATTTATGAAAATAGTTTAGAGTTTAAGATCAATCTGTTTTCTTCTAATTAAATGTCTCAGTTTTAGCGAGTAACACTATGAAAGAGGAGACAATTAGCATTGTTCACTTTCTTTCTCCTCCTTCTATTTTTGAGTTCGAAAGGGTCATCATACTTATGTTCTTTTATGCATCATAATTCCCTTTTTTGTGTGTCTTTTGATCTTAGTTCTACATGTGAACAGATTTACTGCTTACCAATATCCCTTTTCCCTTAGCTTCTTCATCCCTGACTTCTTTATTTGAGTCATCTTGTGGTTAGCTGAATGTCCTTTTTGAGAACTCACTTTATCAAGTGGTTCATGAGTGTTACATTATCTGTCCACCATTGTAGAGGATACGTGTTCCTCATTTTCATAATTAAATAACACCTTAACTAGACACACTTTTCTTTGATAACACTTCCTTTCCCTTGGAATTTCATAAATACTTCTCTGATGGCTCAGCAGGTAAAGAATCTGCCTACAATGCAGGAGAGATAGGAGACATGGATTTGATCCCTGGATCAGGAGTGTCCCCTAGGGAAGGAAATGGCAACGCATTCCAGTATACTTGCCTGGAGAATTCCATGAACAGAGGAGCCTGGTGGGCTACAGTCCGTAGGGTCACAGAGAGTCTGATATAGCTGAGCACACAAGCATAAGCACCTCATTTTTACTGGCACTGAAGACATCTGAGACTAACCTCATTTCCCATGCCCCCTTGTAGGTGATGTTTTTTAATTTAATGGATGAAGAATTATTTCTTTATTCCTATATTTCTACAATTTAGCTCTGATTTATTTCTGTCTCAGTAACTCTAAATTAAAATTTCCAAATAAAATGTATTTCTTTCATTTGGTTATTTAAGTCTTCCTAAACTTTAGTGCATTTTTCCTGTATTACACCTATGACTGATTTTATATTTTGTGTGTTTGTGTGTTAGACGTCTCTGCTTAAGAAATACAAGTTACTTTCATGCTGTTTCTTCCTTACTCATCCTTCTTATCCATCATCACTGCTCTAGTTGTTTTAATTTTTTTGCCTCTGTCTCTGTGTTCATTTGATTACCTTAAGCCTTTTATACAACATTAATTTTATTTGATTGTAGCCAGGTCTGTCCTGATTTCTGTTATTGAGTTTTCTTATTGTGTCAAAAGTTGTGTGTTTTAGTTCTTTATTTTCTTAGTTTTGCCATTCTCTCTTGCTTTATATTTTGTTGTTATAACATCTCACCTTTGAACTATCATATTTCTCCTTACTTTAAAAACTTAATTTTTTTTTTACTGAAGTCTTTTATAGAGCAAAACACTGGTAGGAAATCAACCACTGTTGGTTATGTGTTCTACTGTATTATTTTTTCTGTCATATATTTGTATTGTTTTTATACCATTTCTTTTAATTTTTAGATACTCATCATTGCTCATGATGAATTTAAGTAGCTCCATCCAGATCCTTTTGTTTGTGCAACAGAATTCTTTCTGAGACTTAATATCCTTCTGACATAAATACATTTATCTTTCAGCTAATATTTACCCTCTCCCTGGCACCATGAGAGGAGAATAATTTCTTGCCATATTGGTTTTGGACTTCACCATTGACATTGATTTTGGACTTTATATTTTATGGCTAATGGGATGTGAGCCTTTAAAGATGTCGTGAACAGGCTTTGAATGTGCTTGTATGATGACTTGTTTTTCTGGACTTCCACTTTCTGCTATGAAGCTGCTCTAGATAGCTGCTAGTTCCAGAATATAGATATGTGTGGGGCAAAATTAAATCCAGCCCCATCCTTGAACCAATCCAAGACTCTCTCAGCTAAGCCTAGGAGTATCACAGCCATCTCACAGACCCGTGAGTGAGAAAAATAAATGTCTTTTTTTTTTTGTCCCTCAGATCATGGGGATGTTTGTTTTTCAGCACTGTTGTGACAGAAATTGACTAATACCTCTTTTCATTTTATTTGGAAATAGTTTGTCTATTCCTTTCAAATGGACTGTTTTCAAAGTATTTTTCTAAGGCCTCAGACTATAAAGGTGGGAAAGGGATCACATAGCTGAGACTGAGACAGACCTAGGTAAGGGACTTATGTTTTTCTGTCTTCTGAGATCCCATTAAACATCCTGTATCATGGAGATGTCCCACTGTTATGGCTTCAATATGTTTTCCATTTTAGTACAATGGCATGAGACGTGTTAGACCTTGGTGGCTGTTTTTCACTTGGTGGCTATGTTCTTGAGGTGGTCTTGCCTTGATGTCTTATTTTAGAGTTTTCTCTGATATTTCCCTGGGCCATTTAATCATTGCCTTAATCTATTTGCCCTCAGATTGATAGAGCAATATAAATTCTTAAAGCTTTACTGAGACATATGTTCTTTCCTTGTCACTAGCTCTAGGGAAAGAGAGTTAAATAGCCATGCCATATCACTTTTAGACACATTTGGATGTTTGGTTTTTGTTTCTTCTTATAATTATGAAATTGTTTATTCACTTATTTATTTAATATATATTCATCTTACTAGGCAACAGAGATGAGGACCTCATGGTCCTAGTTTATTTTACAGTCCTAACCTGGAGTTCATTTATGTGTCATGTAGAAATGCCAAGTGGAAGTTTTAAACAATTAATAGATATACTTTCAAAATGTATTTTTATATAGGAAGTACATTGCCTGTTAAAAATTAAAAAAAAAACTAGCTGAGAAAAACTTTTTTTCTAAAAATATATTCCTAGTATATTATATATCTCAAGTAGTATTTTAGTTCAACTTGAAATAGTCCTCCTTTTAGTACTGTATATGAAAATGTATAAGATTAAATATTGACATAAAAAACCCCATGATTTTGGTGTTTATATTTATACCATATATTTATATACTGAATAATAGGATATCTGCTAAAAGTCAATAAAATGAGGTATTTCATTAATATGTCTCACCAGTATATTACACTAGACATAAAAATAAATACTTAAATTTGCTAATGCCACTTTATATACATGAGTCCACTAATTGTTACCTCCTTATGCAAGTTATCTTTTTATATTGTAGTGTCTTATTTTTGCTTGATTTAAATCTGACCTAATTTATTAAGGAGGTATGCTAGTGTATGACCCAAGTGTTTTCAAATACTCCACTAAGAATGAACTTGAATATTTTTTATATTTAGTGCATCTGTAAATAGAGAATGGCTTAGAAGAAGCATCTTTCATCTAAAAATGATAAAGGGATCTATATCAATATTTGCTGGAATTAGTGTGTAGTAGATTAGGTTATGTATTATACAATGATAATATTTATTTTAGAAACTGGTCTTCTGTGCAAAGTTGAGCTTTAATGAGGAGTAAAGGAGGAAGGTAAGTGACTATATTGTGTATCAATTTTGCTAGTTTTCTTGTATTATCCCCCCAAAATTTACACCTTAAACAAAAAGATGGAAATTTATTCAGCAAAACACAAGCAATCAAACCAAATGAAAGTGATCTGAGTAGTAAGTTATCTTGCTTATAATGTGGAATGGAAGCAAATAAGCATGAATAGAAGAAAATCACCTCTTCTTTATGGCTGGCATGGGGTCGTTTAGTATTTAAATAAACTTTAATTACTGGCAAGCTGATTTGTTCATTAATGGTTTGCCTGTAGTAACAAAAATAGCACACTTACCAATGTTGTTTAAATACTGTAGGGCAACATCATCTTTAGTCATGGGTATTGCCTGGACGTTCAGTTTAGGTTGATTTACCCAAGATCATTTATTAAGTCAGTGGTAACGAAGGTTTCAAATTCTTAGTCTCTGAGTTCTGTTGCTTCTGCTTTCTGAACTGTGCTCTCTTTTAAGTTACTAATATACCATAGGTTTTTGTGATTTGTTAATTAGCACTGGTGGTGTATTTATGTTATCTTTACTGAGTGGTTGGCTAGGATTGGCAGAGACCAAATATTGCAAGAAACTGTTCCACATTACCAGGATTTCTAGTGTGTATTTTGATTCATGTTTTGAGTCAGGTTCATGTATATTCTTTTTAGATCAAACAGAGAACATTATATGAATTATTTTAGAGCATTAGAAAGCATTTAAAATTATTTAGATATCTGATACAAAGTAATTTGTTTTATTCCAAGACTTTCTAAACACAATATTTGATCCACATTTTAGGGATGACTCAGAAGTGAAAATAAACCTGTGTCTAAAAGCTGACCTGTCACTTCTGAACAGACCATCTTGAGGGGTGCTCGCAGAGTGGAGCTGTCATGGCACTGGGTTAACTGTGACATTTTGAAATGATTGTGGTTGTAGAGCTTCCTGCAGGCAGTTACTGCTTGCTTTGTTAAATTGCACACATTTTTCAGTCAAAGATTTTCCTTGCTGCATCAAAGGTGTTGAGTAACTGTGTTAACCTTGGTGTGTTTTGGCAATAGGAGATCAAGTAAAAGTCAATAAATGTCTCCCACAGCCCTGATAAACTCCAAGGGCAAAAACAGAGGTGTTTATGAGCTGTGGGGGACAATTTGGTCAAGTATACGTTTCCCTTCAAATTGCTTATTGCCATTTTAGTGTTAGCAGAACATATTTTAAGTCCCTTCTTTGACAGAACATATTGGCTGGCATTGCGTAGGCTTCTGTGCTTTTTAGGAGACAGATGGCAGTCACCCATTTTTGTGCACTCTTATCTTTTAGCTTTAAGTATCACATTTACTGGTGTGCTGGACTGTGTTCTAATTTTTTCTTTTATTTTGAGCAGTCCTATGTTATAATATCTCTTTACAAAGAATTGTTAAGATGGGTGCCTAGGAAGTCGTGATTTTAAACAGTTTAAGAAGGAAGAGATTTCTAAAAATGGGTTCAGATCTGTGACCGAGTTGCTTTCTTTGAATATACTGTTTTCATTTCTCTTCTGCCTTTTTAATATTTAGAAAGATGGTCATAGATATTGTCAACATAGGTATATACTAACTAGATAAAGCCCTCCATGTTATTTTTTTAGCTTTTTGGAAGTAAAAACCATTAAAAATGTAAGAGGATTTTACTTGTATTTGTGTCACTCTTTTGAAAAGTATGCTGTCATATATATAAGTTACAAAGAATATAGACATCTCTAAAATTTTAAAATTTAGATATTGGTCAAAATATTATCTTTGGAAATACAAGTTAAAATCTGTGATCCTTTGATGTGAATATCAACAGAAGGGTATTTTTAAATGAAGTAAAGTATAAAAGGTTAAGTAATTCATGGTTCACTCTTTCCAGTTCTTCTAACACAAAGGAAAAAATGATTTTTTCTAAATTTTAGCACTATATCTTTGCACTTTGGTTATAGAGACTGACATATAAGTCATAATTTTATTTTCTTGGGAGAAAAAAAGGGTAGCTAATTAATTGAAATATACTTAATTTAAAGTAAATGTACTTTTCATCTATTTAGTTATTCTAGAATATAGTCAAATTGTTCTTAGGATTTTTGATAGGTACAGGTTACAATACAATCTGACATTCTTTTTTTTCCTTTTTATAGTAGCATGTTTCTAGTAGTAAATCTTGCTATGTGATGCAATTACTGCTCCTTTAGAACCTCGATTTCTTTGTGCAGTCCAGTTTCTAGACAAAAATATATATAGAAGCTTGGATAGCAGACAATCTTTTTTATAGAATTCATAGCCTGTATTAGTGTTCTGATCAGTTTCCTAAGAATTTCAGAAGTCCTCCCTTTAATCTAGCGCTGAACTGTTTCAGTTCTGGGTTATTCTTCTACCACTGCTTCCGCTTCTGGTCCAGTTACTTCCTAATCGGGTCCACTATCTTCCGATGGTTGTAATATCACTGAATCTCTTTCACTAAGGCCACAGATATCTTCTTATTTGCCAAAACTAATGGCTTTTTAATAATTCTTATCCTCTTAAGAATTTTCATGTCTTTGCACTCTGTGAGGCTATTGACAGCCTCTTTCTATCCCTTCCTTCTTTGGCCTCTGTGACACGATTTTCTCTGCTGAGACTGCTCTTTTTCAGTCTCCTCCAGGGAAATCTCATCCAGTGCTACAGTTACAACTTCCACTATATGCTGTTGACTCCAGAATTTTTATCTCTGTTGCTGACGTCTTTTTAATTTTAGATCTTTAGTTCCAGTGCTTAGTTGATGGACATAGGCTCTTGAATGTTCCTCAAGCATCTCAAACTTGACCTGCTGTCATCATTCCTAAATTGACATTTCACTGCTCTTCATTTTTGCTCCAGGCGTTCATTATTCTGCTTCCTCAACATTTAACCTGGAGGCGAGAAAGCTCTTTTAATCTTCTCTCTCTTCTTAATACTCTACTACCAACAACCAGTCCGTCATCATGTTTGTCAGAAATGTATTTCTCAAATCTGCCTTTTCCTTTCCGTTCATTTGTGCAGTTACTCATCGCTTCCTGCTTGTCTTACCTGCTGGATAATTATCTTTCTGCTTTCTGTATTACTCCTACTCTAATTTAACCTCTGCAATATCCCTAAAATTTTGCTTATTTTAAAGGACTCAATGATATCCCTTTTCAGATCAAAAACTTTGGCCATATTTTGTTTTAAAGAAAAAGTACTTGTTCTTTCTTCCTGGTATTTGAGGCGCTGCACTTTTTGTCTTTATAGCCACGGTTATCTTCCCAATGATGGTGGTGGTTTAGTCCCAATACCTTTCTTCAATCTCCACTTCTCATCTCAATTTTTTAACACCTTGTTGTGTGTTAAACATTTCATCAACAGTATTTTGTTTGCCATAACATATATTTAGCTGATTAATTGAGAAGTCATTACTCATTATACATGTAATAGCTTTATAGATTTGTCCTTTATATCCCAGTCAAGATCTCAGTTTTTCTCTGCCAAACAGTCTTTGCTCCAGGGGCATCACCTTTTTTAAAATGACATTGGCCAACTTCTGAAATGGTGTAATTTCAGTTTTCAAACTGTCTTATCTCAAGACTCAAATGTGATTCAAAGGCCTTTTATTCTTCCAGTAAGTTAGAGCCTTGGCTCTAGTGATTTGCTGGGGTAGGTGAGGATTGGTTTGTGGATTGCTTTTCATACCCCTCACGTTCTCTGTATCTTCCCTACACTGACTGCTGTATTATGGGGTAGATGAACAAGAGGAAAAATGTAGCTTTCTTGCTTGCTTAGGGGAAGCTCTTGGCTCTGCCTTATTTGGCTATTTGTCCTTTGGATGTTATATCAGGTAGTGGCTTCAACCTGCTCATCAATGAGGGTCTCAGAAAAGCTCATTGTGCCTCTGCAGTTCCTTGGAAGGTTTGGCCAATTTTTCTGGTTGACCTCCAGCTGTTAGTATCATCATTACACATTCTTCTGATATGTGAGCCTTTCTTTTACAACTCTAGTGCTCTCTAGTGACCTTGAATATCCTCCAGGGTCAATTCTCAGGTTTGTGGGCATCTGCATCTGTGGGAACAAGGCTTTCATGGGAGAGTGGGCTTCACCTATTCATTTTTTGACAGTCTTCCCTTGTACCACCTCTTTTCATTTATTTTTCCCTGTTTGGCGGTAGAGAAAGAGTGGCAGGTAGCCCTAGTTATCCCTCAGGAAGAATAGCATGTGTCCATTTCCTATGTGACCAGGGTAAGACTTCAAGGACACTGACATCCCCAATGTTTATAAGTTAGAGTTCCTTTCTCTAGCACTTTGATAGACTCTTTTAGTGACCACTGTTCTTCTAAAAGAAGAATAGTGTTCTATAGAACACTATTAGAATCCTATAATAGAGAGTGTAGAATTTTTTTTGGAGCAGGAAATGGCAATCCACTCTAGTATTTTTGCCTGGAGAATCCCATGGACAGAGGATCCTGGCAGGCTACAGTCCATGGGGTTGCAAGGATCCTGGCAGGCTACAGTCCATGGGGTTGCAAGTGTCAGACATGACTTAGTGGCTAAACCACCACCATACTGTCTATTTTGCTTGCTACTAGCTATATGTGGGTATTGAGTACTTGAAATCTGAGTACTCTGAATATATATATATATATACTAAAAGTATAAAACATGCATCAGATTTCAAAGACAGGATAAAAACAATATATATTTTCTATTTCAAAATGTATCAAATGTTGAAAATATTTTGATTATATTGTTTAGATACTATGTTATTAAATTAATTTAACCTATTTCTTTTTAAATTTTATTAGTTTTATGGGAAAAGCAAATTTTTCTCATAAGCCATGTTTTTAACTAAGAATTTTATTTTCTTCTTTTTATAATTTTATTAATATGACAGAAAATTTTAAATTATGTTTGTCACCCACACTATATTTCTATTGGATAATATGGATATAAGGGATAGGAAATGTCAGTTAAATCCTACTGTTGTTGTGAATTCTGATAATTTAGAATGGAGATACTTGGAAATCTCTTGTGTTTAGCTTTCGATGTTTTCTAACAAATCAGAGACCACAGGAGTAATCCCACCAAAAGTAACAAAGAAATCTGTTCTTCTTAAAAATCGATTGAAAAATTTCTAGTATTTATTTGTGCTTTTCAGTTCTGAGAAAAATGGGTCAAGAATTAATTTGGTTTATATATTGGGCCAACTGTTCATATCACCCAAGTATTAGTATTAAATGAAAGCAAAGAGAGATTTTTGAATTTGCAATCTTAATGAACATTGAAGTGAATGGGAAAATCTTAATGAAAACCAGTCAGTGCTAAGACCAGAAGTCAGCATATTATTAGGAAGTTTTGTGACAAATTTTAATGATGTGCTACAGGTTGTTTTCATTATGCTTGTTAGTAACACCAAAATATTGCAGTTATTTTTCTAAGCTAATCTAAAAATAAATCGTATTCTGTGATTAAGGTTTGAGGTTGAGCACTATATGTAGGTCAGGAAGCAACAGTTAGAACTGGACATGGAACAACAGACTGGCTCCAAATAGAAAAAGGAGTACCTCAAGGCTGTATATTGTCACCTAGTTTATTTAACTTATATGCAGAGTACATCATGAGAAACACTGGACTGGAAGAAGCACAAGCTGGAATCAAGAAATATCAATAACTTCAAATATGCAGATGATACCGCCTTTATGGTAGAAAGTGAAGAGGAACTAAAAAGCCTCCTGATGAAAGTGAAAGAGGAGAGTGAAAAAGTTGGCTTAAAGCTCAACATTCAGAAAACGAAGATCATGGCATCTGGTCCCATCACTTCATGGGAAATAGATGGGGAAACAGTGGAAACAGTGTCAGACTTTATTTTGGGGGGCTCCAAAATCACTGCAGATGGTGACTGCAGCCATGAAATTAAAAGATGCTTACTCCTTGGAAGAAAAGTTATGACCAACCTAGATAGCATATTGAAAAGCAGAGACATTACTTTGCCAACAAAGGTCTGTCTAGTCAAGGCTATGGTTTCTCCAGTAGTCATGTATGGATGTGAGAGATGGATTGTGAAGAAAGCTTAGTACCGAAGAATTGATGCTTTTGAACTGTGGTGTTGGAGAAGACTCCTGACAGTCCCTTGGACTGCAAGGAGATCCAACCAGTCCATTCTAAAGGAGAGCAGCCCTGGGTGTTCCTTGGAAGGAATGATGCTAAAGCTGAAACTCCAGTACTTTGGCCACCTCATGCGAAGAGTTGACTCATTGGAAAAGACTCTGATGCTGGGAGGGATTGGGGGCAGGAGGAAAAGGGGACAACAAAGGATGAGATGGCTGGATGGCATCACCGAGTTGATGGATGTGAGTTTGAGTGAACTCCGGGAGTTGGTGGTGGACAGTGAGGCCTGGCGTGTTGCGATTCATGTGGTCACAAAGAGTCAGACTCGACTGAGCGACTGAACTGAACTGAACTGAACTACTTATGGCACTAAAATAATATTGTTTAAATATACTTATGTGAATGGGGTGATAGGTTATCTTACTAAATAGAATTCACATGTTTCTTTTATATCTGCTAAATGAAAACATTTATTAAATAAATCATCATTAACTGTAAGATTATATGAATTTATCTCTTTAGAAAGCCATACTGAATTGGTATAAGAACAAGAAACTCTAGCAATGTAACTTCTGTTCCCTTCTTATAATCATTATGAAATTTAAACACTTATTTAAAATGAAGTTGTCCTTTTCCTTCTGCCTAGATGTCATATCTTCTTGGTGAAAAATGTCTAAAAATATCCTTTTCCCTACCTAATTAAGTGTATATGAGAGTATGCCATAATTGGTATTCTGATTGCACTCAGATTCCTCATCATACCCATTTTTGTTTCAATACTATCATTATCATAGTTTTACATTATCATACTTAAAGACTTATGATATATGCAGAGAAACTTGTAAAAGATGAGAGTTGTAATTCTGGGTGTCAGAAAAAAATATATACATGAGTGTTTCTGAGAGGACATTTAAGCATAAAATAAGAAAAATATAAATAACTAATAATAGTAAATGCTGATTCTAATAAGAAATATATTGGTGATCTCCCTAAACCCAGAATTGAAAATTTTGAAGTTTTAATATTATTGACCTGGAGTTGCAAAGAGTCGGAGACGACTAAGCGACTGAACTGAACTGAATCTCTTTTATCTGACACTAGTAGAAAGCTGTATGTTTTTAAATTTCAACTAGATTTCAGATATCGAGCATGAAAAATAGGAAAGGGTTCGGGTTTTGTTTTTCTCTTGAAAGATTTATAATATAATGGAAAATTATTTGAAAGAATAAAGCTCATGATTGAGGTAACTCTGACTCCTTTTCAGCTGCTATTTTGAGCTGCTAACTGCTGACCACAACATGCTGCTTAACAGTCAGTCATTTCAAAGGAATATTTCTTTAAAAAGAGTATTTCTAGGGAAGCTAAAAACACTTTAAAATACATGTAATTTATTTTTTATTTATTTATTTATTTTTTGAGTGAAAATATTTTCAATTTATTTATTTTTTATTTTACTTTACAATTCTGTATTGGTTTTGCCATACATTGACATGCATCCACCACGGGTGTACATGTAATTTAAAAAATAAGTACATAGATTTTATAAACAATAGTGTGCTATCATGGACAGAGAAGCCTGGTGGCTGTTTATCGGGTCACAAAGAGACAGACATGACTGAGCAACTAAACAATACTAAACAACAAATATATATATATATGTATGCACATTTATACACATATACACACATATAAGGGGCTTTCCAGGTGGCAATAGTGGTAAAGAACCCAGCTGCCAAAGCAGGAGACGTAAGAGACACGGGTTCAATTCCTGGGTCAGGAAAGTCACCTGGAGGAGGACTTGTCAACCCACTCCAGAATTCTTGCCTGGAGAATCCCATGGACGGAAGAGTCTGGCAGGCTACAGTCCATAGGGCTGAAGAGTTGGACATGACTGAAGTAACTTAGCACACACATGCACATACATAAACATTTTTTCCAGCTAAAAATTTTTATCAATTCTTAAAAATAGTCCAGAATTGTTCATGAGCCAAAGCATCATCGGTTAATATAAATTGAGCATTTGTTTTAAAATGGACAAGCAAGATAAAATACTGTGGTATAGAATCAGAGACTAATAAAGAAAATAAAGAGGAATTATATGGCATTTTACTCTCTATAGCAAGGACATAAAGCATAGGGAAGACAGAAGGCTTACGAAAACATCTGAACTTTTTAGAAATCTGATACTGAGATCTCCATGATGATGACACACCATCTTCAGTTCCCTGTGTGCTTGCTAAGTTGCTTCAGTCGTGTCTGACCCTTTGTGACCCCATAGACTATAGTCCTTCAGGCTCCTCTGTCCGTGGGATTTCCCAGGCAAGAATATTGGAGTGGGTTGTCATGCCCTTCTCCAGGGGATCTTCCCTACCCAGGGATCAAAACTGCGTCTCTTATGTCACCTACATTAGCAAATGGATTCTTTACGCCGGTGCCACCTGGGAGGCCCAAGTGGTTAAGTACCCATTATGTACCAAATAACTACCGGTTTTATGTCCTTGTTGTAGCTGTCACTTAGTCACTAAGTTGTGTCTGACTCTTTTGTGATCTCATGGACTATAGCCTGCCAGGTTTCTCTGTCCTTGGGGTTTCCCAGGCAAGAATACTGGAGTGGGTTGCCATTTCCTTCTCCAGGGGATCTTCATGACCCAAGGATCAAACCTGCGTCTCCTGCTTGGCAGGCGATTCTTTACCACTGAGCCACCTGGGAAGCCCCTTTTATGTCCTTAGTCAATGTAAATATTTTGAAATGGTATCTCCTCTTGCAATTTGTTAGATATTGAAAAAATTATAATTTATTCTGTAATTTAGCTTTTTCTCAGGTAAAAAATATATCTTTAAGATGGGATACTCATTTGGAAGAAATAGAGATGATTCTCAAGATAAATTATTTATTAGATTTTATATTTATTTCCATGCTTTGCTTCAATAATTTTGCAACTCAGGTTGATGACACTTTAAAAGTGGTTGACAAAGATACAGATTCCTGTTCATGTGTGCCTAGATTAGTGGAATGGCAGCTATAGGTTGGATTTCATAATTTGCTTTGTAAGAAACAGATTTGGTATTTACCCTTCATAGCTGAAAATCAAACAAACATGTTACAGCACAGAGTAACTGTACATTTTTCCTGGTGGCTGCATATCAGGGTATGGACCTCCAGAATTTATTCTAAAATACTCTCCAGGGAAAACTCATATAGCCAGTTGAAAGCAGTCCTGAATCCTCATTGGTGAATCAGTTCTACAGGTACTTTACATACTAGCCTTATTTTTTTTTAAATGGCTCATTGAAATTTACATACCTAAGATTTTACTTTCAATCTTGTCATGTACGGACTGTATTTTAATAGACTACATTATCTTACTGGGTAATTTCAAAGGCTGATACTAATATTTATAGTATTAGTTTTTATATATTTAGTGATAATCTTTTCATGCTTGATAAAATTTATCTCTTGTTTCTGGAGTGCTTTGAAAATCAGCCAGGTTAATTTAGACACCTAAAGCTATAAGCAAACAATAACTTCTGTGTTTAAAGAGATATCATCAATTTTAACTTGTACATATTAATAATCCTTTTCCTCTTCTCTGTCTCTACTGATATTTCCTAAATAATTCCAACAATCTTCTAAGAAATCCAATGTCCTGCCTTCAGTATTTCATTATTTATTATAATTGATTCGCAGAATGTCTTCCTAGGGGGTGTTGGGAAAAGGGAACTTTGATCCCTTTCGTTGAGTAAAAGGTTTAACCTTTATAACATGACATTCAGAAAAGTTAATGATAGGAATTTAATTTACCTATTAGTCCCATATCTCAACATTTAATTCATCCAACTCAACAGGGTCAATTGAACATCCATGCTTTTATTCTTATTTTTCTAACGAATATGCTCTTCTAGTTTCTTTCTGCTTCAGATTTGCAAGAACCATCTGAAATGCGATTTCTTCTTTCAAATTGTCTTCTGATTGTACCAAAAAGACCTTTCTTCTCTCTCTCATATGGTTCTTGGAAAATACATAGGTTTTAAAGTATTCATATTATATTGTGACTATTAGTTTATATGTATTAGGTAACCCAGAAGTGAGCATCCTCTGACTTCTTGGATCTTAGATAAAATACAAGTAAAAACAAGAATTTTATAGACCTCATGATGTTCCCTAAGTCTTATGATTATATAGTACCATGCTCTAAGTATCGTTTGAAGTTGATTTCACAGAACACTTATTTGTCCCAATGTTACTATACAGACTCCATTCTTCTCCCAGTTTCACACTTCCTTCTCATTGTAACTAAATCAATTATTTCCCAGGAGACTTAGGTGTACTGTGTGTATAGCCCTAGGTGTCATCATCTTTCATGCCATTTCCCCTGACTTTCATGCATACTGAAATATGACTATATGAAGACATTCAAATGCTTGTTTTGCATATATAATTCTGCAGAAGTTGTCTCTAGTTTTACATCATAGAGGACCAAACCTTACAGAAGATTAAAATGAAGCCTATAGTAAAGATATTCTAAAGCAATATCAAAAAATGAAATGATCTAAAAAAGAAAGCTAAGTCCTTTTTGATAGAAGTTAGATGCAAGTTGTTTTCCTTCCAAGTTTCCTGCAATTTTCTTTAAGCCCTAGGACTGTACACAATTTATACCACATTAGAGAGTTAATTTTATGTTTTTACTTCTGAATAACTTGGGGAGAGTAAACTATTTATCTTTGAATATTCCCAAAAGTGTAATTACTGAAAGATGGCAGTCAAAGTTTTCATGAATAAACATTTATTGAATGAATCTAATCCTAAAACAAAATCTCCATTTTGGTCTTATCAATTTATTAGTAAATACTTGACTTACTGCATATTATTATTGTATGCTCATAATCCTCATATTGTGTCAGAAATCACTGAAGGATTTTAGAGGACCTCAGCCATTGAAAAATAATTTTGGACTTTGACTTTCAATAGTAGTGAAATGGGTAATTTGGACCAACTCTTCCATCAAAAATAATGATTCTGGAAAAAAATTGTAAGATATCCCAAAGTCATTGAAGCTATGAGAAGGTAGTGCAAAGCTCAATAAAATAAAATTAGCGATTTGCCAAGTATGACTAAATATACAAGAAGAGGGAAAAATATAATATTAGAACACAAAAAGGGAAATGAATACAGACTCAGAAGAGATTAAATATTTGAATATACTATGTCAACTTATACTGATACATTTACAAACCTAGGAAAATGGGAAAATTTTAATAAGGTAGAAATTAACAAAATCTGAAAACCTAAGTGGATTAATAACTATGGAAGAAACAAACATGGTCATTAAATGCCTCTCATCACTAACCACCCCTTCCCTTGACAAATGTGTCAACCTCTTTGTGTCCGGATACTTTTACTAGGTGGAAATTTCTTTCACATGAACTTAATTAACATGGCAGAGTCAGCCTCACAATTCAAGTCTAAGGTCAAATATCATTAAATAAAGAAACATCATCTGGCTATATTTTATAATTATATACTATCCCGGTTGTCAGTTCTCTCTTCATTGAGTTGTCTTATTTTCTTCACAGCCGTTGACAATATCTACAGGTACGTTAATTTTTAAATTCATTTATTTATTTACTTGTTTATCACAACTTCTCTACTACAGATAATGCCATAAAAGCAAGAACTTCATCAATATTTTCCACTACTTTATCACTAGGACTTTTATCCCCAGAATATAATCTGTCACTTTAAAAGCATGTCATAAATAGTTATTGAATGAATTTCAATTAAAATGGGAAACAAAATGAGGCTCTTTAATCAAGTTGCCATTATGAAATATTATAAGAGACTCTGACCAATGAAATAATACAGGGAACACAGGGAATGTAAATATAGGGATAGATCGGATACAGATCATTATTTGCATATGTTATTACTATTAGGTGGAAAAAAGAAAACATTAATCCACATGTATAGGAGAGAGTTTTTCAAGATGGAAATATATGAAATCAACACACATACACACAATTTTTCTTATATAGTAACAAATTAATTATTAAACATAATGGGAAACTGTGGCATTCTCAATAGCCACAAATACTACAAAATAAGAGTAACAAGAAACATACAAGAATTTTATGGAAAAAATCTGAAAACTTTTGCTGATGGATATTACAGTCCTAAATGAGTGGAGAAGTATTTTATCATTACAAATAAAATGTTTCCCTATTTTAAAGACACTTTATGTTAATATGTAGGTGAATTCAACTCCAAGGAAGTCATAAAAGTATTCCTCACAGGACTTGAAACATTCTAAAAGCACATGCATAATATACATGTTGATAAGCAGGCACCACTAAAATCTAAATATTTTATTGTTGAATCAAGCTCTGTCATATCAGATTCTTTGCGACTCCATGAATGGCTACACACCCAGCTTCCCTGTCCTTCCCTATCTCCTGGAGCTTGTTTAATTGAGTCGGTAATGCCATGCGATGTTCTCATCCTCCGTCGTCCCCTTCTCCTTCTGCCCTCAATCTTTCCCAGGATCAGGGCCTTTCCCAATGAGTTGACTCTTCACATCAGGTGGCCAAAGGATTGGAGCTTCAGCTTCAGCATTAGTCCTTCTAATGAATATTCAGGGATGATTTTCTTTAGGATTGACTGGTTTGATCTTGCTGTCCAAGGGAATCTCAAGAGCCTTCTCTAGCACTACCGTTTGAAAGCATCAGTTCTTTGGTACTCAGGCTTCTTTATGGTCCAACGCTCACATTTGTACATGACTACTGGAAAAACCATACCTTTGACTAGATGGACCTTTGTCAACAAAGTGGTGTCTCTCCTTTTTAATACGCTGTCTAGGATTGTTATAGTATTTCTTCCAAGGAGCAAGCGTCTTTTAATTTCATGGCTGCAGTCAACTTTCTGCAGTGATTTTGGAGCCCAAAAAATAAAGTCTCTCACTGTTTCGAATTTTTGCACATCTATTAGCCATGAAGTGATGCCATGATCTTTCTTTTTTGAATGTTGAGTTTTAAGCCAGATTTTTCACTCTCTTTCACTTTTACCTTTATCAAGAGGCTCTTTAGTTCCTCTTACTCTCTGCCATTAGAGTGGTATCATCGGCATATTTGAGGTTATTGATGTTTCTCTTGGCAATATTGATTCCAGCTTGAGTTTCATCCAGCTTGGCATTCTGTATGGTGTATTCTGTGTGTAAGTTAAGTACGCAGGGTGATGATATACAACCTTGATGTACAACTTCCTAAATTTTGAACGAGTCCATTGTTCCTTGTCTGGTTTTAACTCTTGCTTCTTGACCTGCATACAGGTTTCACAGGAGCAGGTAGGGTTTTCTGGTATTCTCATCTCCTTAAGAATTTTCCAGTTTGTTGTGATCCACACAGTGAAAGATTTTAGCATAGTCAATGAAGCAGAAATTGATGTTTTTCTGAAGTTCCCTTGCTTTTTCTGTGATCCAGCAGATGCTGGAAATTTGATATCTGGTTCCTCTGCCTTTTCTACATCCAGCTTGTATGTTTGGAAGTTCTCGGTTCAACTACTGTTGAAGCCTATCTTGAAGGATTTTGAGCATTACCTTGCTAGCATATGAAATCAGTGTTGTTGTGCAGTAGTTTGAACATTCTTTGGTATTGCCTTTCTTTGGGATTGGAAGGATAACTGACCATTCCCATTCCTCTGTTTTATAAAATATTATATAAAACAATTTAATTGTTTTTGATGCAGTAATGCACAAATATGATATGAGAAATAACCCACCAAATATAGTAGAGATTGAATACATAATGAAGATAATGCTTCCAATGAATGAAGAAACACTTCAGTTCAGTTCAGTTCAGTTCAGTCGCTCAGTCGTGTCTGACTCTTTGCGACCCCTTGAACCACAGCACGCCAGGCCTCCCTGTCCATCACCAACTCCCGGAGTTCACCCAGACTCATGTCCATCGAGTCCGTGATGCCATCCAGCCATCGCATCCTCGGTCGTCCCCTTCTCCTACTGCCCCCAATCCCTCCCAGCATCAGAGTCTTTTCCAATGAGTCAACTCTTCGCATGAAGTGGCCAAAGTACTGGAGTTTCAGCTTTAGCATCATTCCCTCCAAAGAAATCCCAGGGTTGATCTCCTTCAGAATGGACTGGTTGGATCTCCTTGCAGTCCAAGGGACTCTCAAGAGTCTTCTCCAACACCACAGTTCAAAAGCATCAATTCTTCGGTGCTAAGCCTTCTTCACAGTCTAACTTTCACATCCATCCATGACCACAGGAAAAACCATAGCCTTGACTAGACGGACCTTAGTCAGTAAAGTAATGTCCCTGCTTTTGAATATGCTATCTAGGTTGGTCATAACTTTTCTTCCAAGGAGTAAGCGTCTTTTAATTTCATGGCTGCAGTCACCATCTGCGGTGATTTTGGAGCCCCCCAAAATAAAGTCTGACACTGTTTCCACTGTTTCCCCATCTATTTCCCATGAAGTGATGGGACCGGATGCCATGATCTTCGTTTTCTGAATGTTGAGCTTTAAGCCAACTTTTTCACTCTCCTCTTTCACTTTCATCAAGAGCCTTTTTAGCTCCTCTTCACTTTCTGCCATAAGGGTGGTGTCATCTGCATATCTAAGGTTATTGATATTTCTCAGGGCAGTCTTGATTCCAGCTTGTGTTTCTTCCAGTCCAGCATTTCTCATGATGTACTCTGCATATAAGTTAAATAAGCAGGGTGACAATATACAGCCTTGACGTACTCCTTTTCCTATTTGGAACCAGTCTGTTGTTCCATGTCCAGTTCTAACTGTTGCTTCCTGACCTGCATACAGATTTCTCAAGAGGCAGGTTAGGTGGTCTGGTATTCCCATCTCTTTCAGAATTTTCCACAGTTTATTGTGATCCACACAGTCAAAGGCTTTGGCATAGTCAATAAAGCAGAAATAGATGTTTTTCTGGAACTCTCTTGCTTTTTCCATGATCCAGTGGATTTTGGCAATTTGATCTCTGGTTCCTCTGCCTTTTCTAAAACCAGCTTGAACATCAGGGAGTTCATGGTTCACGTATTGCTGAAGCCTGGCTTGGAGAATTTTGAGCATTACTTTACTAGCATATGAGATGAGTGCAGTTGTGCGGTACTTTGAGCATTC
Source organism: Oryx dammah (assembly GCF_014754425.2). Lineage (NCBI taxonomy): Eukaryota > Metazoa > Chordata > Mammalia > Artiodactyla > Bovidae > Oryx > Oryx dammah. The sequence continues at coordinate 27,869,980 of NW_024070196.1, read as the reverse complement.
TTCAGCATTGCCTTTCTTTCGGATTGGAAGGAAAACTGACCTTTTCCAGTCCTGTGGCCTCTGCTGAGTTTTCCAAATTTGTTGGCATATTGAGTGCAGCACTTTCACAGCATCATCTTTCAGGATTTGAAACAGCTCAACTTGAATTCCATCACCTCCACTAGCTTTGTTCGTAGTGATGCTTTCTAAGGCCCACTTGACTTCACATTCCAGTATGTCTGGCTCTAGATGAGTGATCACAACATCATGATTATCTGGGTTGTGAAGATCTTTTTTGTACAGTTCTTCCATGTATTCTTGCCACCTCTTCTTAATATCTTCTGCTTCTGTTAGGTCCATACCATTTCTGTCCTTTATCGAGCCTATCTTTGCATGAAATGTTCCCTTGGTATCTCTAATTTTCTTGAAGAGATCTCTAGTCTTTCCCATTCTGTTGTTTTCCTCAATTTCTTTGCATTGATCGCTGAAGAAGGCTTTCTTATCTCTTCTTGCTATTCTTTGGAACTCTGCATTCAGATGCTTATATCTCTCCTTTTCTCCTTTGCTTTTCACCTCTCTTCTTTTCACAGCTATTTGTAAGGCCTCCCCAGACAGCCATTTTGCTTTTTGGCATTTCTTTTCCATGGGGATGGTCTTGATCCCTGTCTCCTGTACAATGTCATGAACCTCATTCCATAGTTCATCAGGCACTCTATCAGATCTAGGCCCTTAAATCTATTTCTCACTTCCACTGTATAATCATAAGGGATTTGATTTAGGTCATACCTGAATGGTCTAGTGGTTTTCCCTACTTTCTTCAATTTGAGTCTGAATTTGGTAATAAGGAGTTCATGATCTGAGCCACAGTCAACTCCTGGTCTTGTTTTTGTTGACTGTATAGAGCTTCTCCATCTTTGACTGCAGAGAATATAATCAGTCTGATTTCGGTGTTGACCATTTGGTGATGTCTATGTGTAGAGTCTTCTCTTGGGTTGTTGGAAGAGGGTGTTTGCTATGACCAGTGCATTTTCTTGGCAAAACTCTATTAGTCTTTGCCCTGCTTCATTCTGCATTCCAAGGCCAAATTTGCCTGTTACTCCAGGTGTTTCTTGACTTCCTATTTTTGCATTCCAGTCCCCTATAATGAAAAGGACATCTTTTTTGGGTGTTAGTTCTAAAAGGTCTTGTAGGTCTTCATAAAACCGTTCAACTTCAGCTTCTTCAGCATTACTGGTTGGGGCATAGACTTGGATAACTGTGATATTGAATGGTTTGCCTTGGAGATGAACAGAGATCATTCTGTCGTTTTTGAGATTGCATCCAAGTACTGCATTTTGGATTCTTTTGTTGACCATGATGGCTACTCCATTTCTTCTGAGAGATTCCTGCCCGCAGTAGTAGATATGTAATGGTCATTTGAGTTGAATTCACCCATTCCAGTCCATTTTAGTTCGCTGATTCCTAGAATGTCGACGTTCACCCTTGCCATCTCTTGTTTGACCACTTCCAGTTTGCCTTGATTCATAGACCTGACATTCCAGGTTCCTATGCAATATTGCTCTTTACAGCTTCGGATCTTGCTTCTATCACCAGTCACATGCACAACTGGGTATTGTTTTTGTTTTGGCTCCATCCCTTCATTCTTTCTGGAGTTACTTCTCCACTGATCTCCAGTAGCATATTGGGCACCTAATGGCCTGGGGAGTTCCTATTTTGGTATCCTATCATTTTGCCTTTTCATGCTGTTCATGGGGTTCTCCAGTCTATAAATAGTATTGGGGCTATTTTCTAGTACATAAAAACATTCATGCAGAAAAATAAGCAAGGTATTTATAAAGAAATTATGAATAACTCAATAGATAATTATGGAAAAATATAACAATATATACAGGACATCCCAGGTGGCACTAGTGGTAAAGAACACACTTGCCAATGCAGGTTCCATCCCTGGGTCACGAAGATCCCCTGGAGAAGGAAATGGCAACCCACTCTAGTATTCTTTCCTGTAGAAACCCTTGGACAGAGGAGCCTGGTGGGCTACAGTCCATAGAGTTGCAAGAGTCAGACATGACTAAGCAGACTTAGTTTGCACATAACAGTATATACAGGGGTAATGATAAACTGCAATATATTAAATTAAATATTATTTATGAAGTAATTAAGGAAACAGCAATTGAAACAAGAAGAAAACATAATTCTTCTGCTTGATCTTCACTGCTTTTGTTAGGCTTTCCTCCTGTCTAAGTTGCTTCTTGTTTCATCAGATTTAAATATGCATTTCTGTTTCTAATTTCTCCTTGCAGGTTTGAGAAGATTTCTAAAAATGCAAGAGAACCTGCCAAACTTATTCTACCATTTAAACTTGTGAAGTCAACGTTTTGTTCTTGGTTTCTTTAAAATTGCTAGTTAAATATTAGTTAAGAATTCAATTATTAAAAGAAAACAAAAAGCTGATTTGTGGACTAAGAATTATGTAAAGAATAGACTAAAGATTTGGTAATCTTAATTTTAAAGTAGGCTAGACTATATATACAAAAGTTAATTGTCATTTTATTTGTGTAATTCCTCAAAAAGTTACTTCTCTCAAATTTTAAATAACTCTTTTTAGATCACATTAAGATCGCATTTAGATCACATTAAGTTATATTCTAAAATAAGGAATGCAATTATAATAAATATCAGCTTAGTACTTATATGTATAAAACTGTTTTAGTGCAAGTACGAAGTTTATCTTTAGGGCTTATTAGTTATCTGTCTTACAATATTTTAACTCAGTTGAACATATTTAACAATATGCATCATTTAAAAATCTTAAAGAATTCACAGAAAAACCCATTATAGGTGATTTAGAACATCCACAGAAAGTTCACTTCCTTTTAGTAGTAGCAAGGGAACAAAACAGACTAATGATATTAAGATATCATGTAGTAATTGCCTTTGCCTCCAAATAAACCATTAAGTCCCAATAAATAATTAAAGCAAACAGTCTTTCTCCAAATGCAGTGTTTAGGGAGCTGTGATAAACATTTCTAGGAGTCATTATTAGTTTATTTTTATTGTGGCAAAAATCCCATAATGTGAAATCTACCTTCTTATATTTTTAAATGGACAGCACAGTATTGTAGATTGTATGCACATTATACAGTAGATCTTTAGAACATTTTCATTTTGCATGACTGAAACTCTAAACCAATTGCACAGCAACTCCTCATTTCCCCCTCTCTTCAGAACTTGGCCACCACTATTCTATTTTCTGCTTCTAAGAGTCTAGTACTTTAGAAGCCTCCTGTAAATGGAACCATGTGGTATTTCTAACTTCTGTTGCTGGCTTATTAAACTTAGCATAATGTTCTCCTAGCTCATCTATGTTGTCACGTATAACAGAATTTTCTTTTTTTTTAAGGCTGACAGATATTTTATAGTACATAAGCTACATTTGATTTATCTGTTCATCCATCAGTGGATGTTTCAGAATTTCTACCTCTTGTCTATTGTGAATAATGCTGTAATGAATGTAAAAATATAAAAACCTCTTCAAGATTCTGATTTCAATTATTTTATGTAAAATATAAAATATTGGAATTGTTGGGAACATATGCTAATGCTATTTTTATTTTTTTGGTAGAACCTCAATACTAATTTCTGTAATGGCTGCTGAATTTTCCATTCCAACCAACAAAAGTGCTTTAATTACTCATATTGTCACCAACACTTGTTATTTTCTGTTTATATATATATATATATATATATAAATATATAAAATGGGTATTATAACAGGTGTGATGTAATATCTCATTGTGATTTTGATATTCCTTTTGTTGTTCAGTCACTTAGTCGTGTCCAACTCTTTGCAACCCTATGGACTACAGCATGCTAGGCTTCCTTGTCCTTCACCATCTCCCTAAGCTTGCTCTGACTCAAGTCCATTGAGTTGGTGATGCCAAACCATCTGGTCCTCTGTCATCCCCTTCTCTTTCTGCCCTCAATCTTTCCCACCATCAGGGTCTTTTTGCATGAGTCAGCTCCTCGCATCAGGTGGCCAAAAATCAGAGCTTCAGCTTCAGTATCAGTCCTTCCAATGAATATTCAGGGTTGATTTTCTTTAGGATTGACTGGTTAGATCTTGTTGCAGTCCAAGGGACTCTTAGAGTCTTCTCTAACACCATAGCTCAAAGGCATCAATTCTTTGCCATTCAGCCTTCTTTATGGTCCAACTATCACATGCATGCATGACTCCTGGAAAAACCATAGTTTTGGCTATACAGACTTTTGTCAGCCAAGTAACGTCTCTGCTTTTTAATATGCTGTCTAGGTTGGTCATAGCTTTCTTCCAAGGAGCAAATATCTTTTATTTTCGTGGCTTTACTCACCATCTGCAGTGATTTTGGAGCCCAAGAAAATAAAGTCTCTCAACTCTTTCCATTGTTCCTCCATCTATTTGCCCTGAAGTGGTTAGACTGGAGGTCATGATCTTAGTTTTTTGAATCCTGAGTTTTAAGCCAGCTTTTTCACTGTCCTCTTTCACCTTTCATCAAGAGGCTCTTTAGTTCCTCCTTGCTTTTGTCATTAGGGTGGTGTCATCTCCATATCTGAAGTTATTGATATTTCTCCCGGCAGTCTTGATTTCAGCCTGTGCTTCATCCATCCTGGCACTTCACATGATGTACTCTGCATATAAGTTAAATAAGCAGGGTGACAATATACCACCTTGACATACTCCTTCCCAATTTTGAACCAGTCCGGTTCTAACTGTTGCCTTCTGACCTGCATACGGGTTTCCCAGGAGGCAGTAAGGTAATGATTAATGATGGTGAGTGTCTTTTCATATATCTGTTGCCATTTAAATGTCTTCTTTGGCGAAGTGTCTATTTAAATCCTTTACTCATACTTATATCAAGTTATTTATTGTTTGCCTAATGAGTTGTAGGAGTTCCTTATACACTTTAGAGTTTAACTCCTTATCATTTGATTTTCAAATATTTTCTCCCATTAATTAGTTATCTTTCATTTTATTAATTGTTTCCTTTAGTCTGCAGAAAATTTTTAGTTTGATATATTTCCCTTGTCTATTTTTGCTTCTTTTGCTGTATTTTTGGTGTCATATCCAAGAAACCATTGTTGAGATGAATGTTATGATGATTTCCCCCTGTTTTCTTCTAGAAGTTTCATGGTTTCAGATCTTACATCTAACTCTTTAATCCACTCTTGAGCTTATTTGTAAGTATTGTTTTTGTTCAGTTGTGTCCCATTCTTTGTGACCCCATGGACTGCAGCATGCCAAGCTTCCCTGTCCTTCATCATCTCTCAGTTTACTCAAACTCATGTCCATTGAGTCGGTGATGCCATCCAACCATCTCTTCCTCTGTCCCCTTCTCCTCCTGCCTTCAATCTTTCCCAATATCAGGGTCTTTTCCAATGAGTCAACTCTTTGCATCAGGTGGCCACAGGATTGGAGCTTCAGCTTCAGCATCAGTCCTTCCAATGAATATTCAGGGTTGATTTCCTTTAGGATTGACTGGTTTGATCTCCTTGATTTTCAAGGGACTCTCAAGAGTCTTCTCCAACACTACAGTTTGAAATCATCAATTATTTCATGTTTAGCCTTCTTTATGGTCCAACTTTCACATCTATACATGACTACCACAACTGAACTCATAACAGTAGTGTAGCAATAATCGCTCAGTATGTCTGACTCTTTGTGAACCCCATGAACCAGCCTTCCAGGCTCCTCTGTCCATGGTATTTTTCAGGCAAGAATACTGGAGTAGGTAGCCATTACCTTCTCCAGGGATCTTCCTGTCCCAGGGATTGAACCTGGGTCTCCTGCTTGCAGGCAGATTCTTTACCCTCTGAGTTACCTGGGTACCCCAGTTTTAAGTATGGAATACACGAATGTTCACATTCATCCTTTTGTATGTGGTCATTCAATTTTGAATAGACTCTTGTTTTCCTATTGTATAATCCTGGTGCCCTTGTCAAAGATCATTTGATCATGTGTGTTTCAGTTTATTTTTGGGATCTCTGTTCCATTTATCTATATGTCTATCTTTATGGCAGTACCATACTTGTTTTGATTATTGTTGCTTTGACTATGTTTTTTTTTTTTGCATTATATAACTTTATTTATTTTTCTTTTTTCAGAAGGAAAACATATCCATGGTTTCAGGAGGGCAATTTGTGTATCTGGTTGTTTTTGTTTTTTTGTTTTGTTTTTTTACTTTACAATTCTGTATTGGTTTTGCCATACATTGACATGAATCCACCACGGGTGTACATGCATTCCAAACATGAACCCCCCTCCCACCCCTCCTCCCCACAACATCTCTCTGGGTCATCCCCGTGCACCAGCCCCAAGCATGCCGCATCCTGCATCGGACATAGACTGGCAATTCGATTCTTACATGATATTATACATGTTTCAATGCCATTCTCCCAAATCATCTCACCCTCTCCCTCTCCCTCTGAGTCCAAAAGTCCGCTATACACATCTGTGTCTTTTTTGCTGTCCTGCATACAGGGTCATCATTGCCATCTTTCTAAATTCCATATATATGTGTTAGTATACTGTATTGGTGCTTTTCTTTCTGGCTTACTTCACTCTGTATAATTGGCTCCAGTTTCATCCATCTCATCAGAAAACTGATTCAAATGTATTCTTTTTAACGGCTGAGTAATACTCCATTGTGTATATGTACCACAGCTTTCTTATCCATTCATCTGCTGATAGACATCCAGGTTGTTTCCATGTCCTGGCTATTATAACCAGTGCTGCAATGAAACGCTCCAACATTCTAATTATAGGAGTCCCAGAAGAAGACAAAAAGAAGGACCATGAGAAAATCCTTGAGGAGATAATAGTTGAAAACTTCCCTAAAATGGGGAAGGAAATAATCACCCAAGTCCAAGAAACCCAGAGAGTTCCAAATAGGATAAACCCAAGGTGAAACACCCCAAGACACATATTAATCAAATTAACAAAGATCAAACACAAAGAACAACTATTAAAAGCAGCAAGGGAAAAACAACAAATAACACACAAGGGGATTCCCATAAGGATAACAGCTGATCTCTCAATAGAAACTCTTCAGGCCAGGAGGGAATGGCAAGACATACTTAAAGTGATGAAAGAAAATAACCTACAGCCTTTAGTCTTCTTCAATTCATTTCTTATTTGCCATCCACAGTTCCTTAAAAAAAAAGAAAAGAACCTACAGCCCAGATTACTGTACCCAGCAAGGATCTCATTCAAATACGAAGGAGAAATCAAAAGCTTTAGAGACAAGCAAAAGCTGAGAGAATTCAGCACCACCAAACCAGCTCTCCAACAAATTCTAAAGGATATTCTCTAGACAGGAAACACAAAAAGGGAGTATAAACCCGAACCCAAAATAATAAAGGAAATGGCAACGGGATCATACTTATCAATAATTACCTTAAACGTAAATGGATTGAATGCCCCAACCAAAAGGCAAAGACTGGCCGAATGGATACAAAAACAAGACCCCTCTATATGCTGCTTGATTATGTTTTGAAGTCAGAAAATCTGAGGCCTCCATTTTTGTTCTTCTCTTTCAAAATTGAGTATTCAGTTTTATTTGTGATTCCACACAAATTTTTAGAAATTATTTTTTAAAAAAATATGCCATTTGAATTTTTATAGGGATTGCATTCAGTTTGTAGATCACAGTGGATAGTATGGATGTTTAAACAATATTAGATCTTTTAGTTCATGAAAATGGGATATCTTTTCATTTGCTATATATTCTTTAATTTCTTTCAGTATTTTGTAGTTTTCAGCGTACACGTCTTTCTGTTTTTTTGGTTAAGTTTATTCCTGAGTATTTTGTTCTTTTTGATGTTATTGTAAATGGGATTGTTTTTCTTCATTTCCTTTTCATGTTGTTTGTTCTTGGTGTATGGAAACACAACTGACTTTTGCATATTGATTTGGTATTCTGTAACTTCTGAATTCAATTGTTAGTTCTAATAGGTTTCTTTTTTGTGTGTGAAATCTTAAGAGTTTTCTAGAAATATGATCATGGCATCTGCAAAGAGAGGTAATTTTACTTCTTTCATCCCAGTTTGGATGCCTTTTCCTCCTCTTTCTTGTCTGATTGCTCTAGCTAAGATTTCCAAAACTACGTTGAATAAAATGGCAAAAATGAGCATCCATGTCTTGTTCCTCATCTTAGAGGAAACACTTTCATCACTGAATGTAATTTAGCTTTGGGCTTTTCATACATAGCCTTTATTATGTTGAGGCAATTACCTTCTATTTCTAGTTTGTTGATTGTCTTTATATTGAAAGTGTGTTAAATCACATCAGGTGTTTTTTTCTGTATCTAAATGAGATGATCATATGGTTTTTATCCTTCCTTCTGTAAGGATAAAAGGATATGATGCATCACTTTGATCAATTTTCATGTATTGAAGTATACTTTCATCTTGGAGGTAAATCCCACTTGGTTGTGGTGTATGATTCATTTAAGGTGCTTTCAGATTTGGTTTTTGGTATTATTGAGGATTCTTGCATCTATATCAGGAATATCAGTTTGGGGTTTGGTTTGGTTATGATTTGCACTTTTCTTGTAGTATTTTTTTCTTGCTTTGGTATCAGACTAATGTCCTCCAAAATTAGTTTGGATGTGTTCTCTTCTCTTTGATATTTTGGAATAGTTTGAGAAGGATTGGTATTAATTCTTCTTTAAATATTTGGTAGATTTCTCCAGGAAAGCCATCTGGCCCTAGGCTTTTCCTTATTGGAAAGTTTAGTTTACTGATTCAATCTCCTTAATAGTCTTAAGTCTGTTTATACTTTCTTGTATTCATGATTAAGTCTTTTTAAGTTACATGTTTCTAGAAAGTTATGTATTTTGTTTAGATTCTTCTATTTATTGGTGATTAATTGTTCATACTAATCTTTTATGGTTCTTTTTAATTTTTTTCTGGCATCACTATTAATGTGTCATTTTATTATTTCTGTTATTATTTGAGTCTTCTCTCTTTTTTTCCTTGATCTAACTAAAGGTATATCAATTTGCTACTATTTTCACAACACTGACTCAGTTTTATTGACATTTTTTTCTAGTGTTTATTTTTTTAAAATTTCTTCCATAATTTTTATTATTTTCTTGCTTATGATTATTTTAGACTTAGTTTATTCTTCTTTATTTTTTGAGTTTGAAAGTTATGTTTATTTGAGACTTTTAGTGTAGATGTTTACCTGAGGTTTCTTCTTATATAAATTTCCTTTCTGGGAATGCTTTTGGTACTTCCCGTAAGATTTGGCATGTTGAATTTTCAATTTCATTTTCTCAGTATTTTCTACTTTCCCTTTTTATTTCTTCTCTGACCCATTGTGGGAATCGAACTGTCAAACAGAATGAGCTAGAGAAAAAATAGAATGTATCAAAGTGTGTATGTAGTTGGCAGGATAAACCCAAGACCTATAGTGAACATACTGTGTTCTTTCCACTGATTTTACATTAATTCATAGAAATCAGCCAGTCATAGCCTATTCAATATAAATGATTATTCAGTATAAAATTATCTAATTCATCTGCAGTAAATTTCCCCAATGCACATATCATTCACATGCTTATTCCTTTGGAATGGTGATAAACAATCACTGTACCTCAATCTCAGGAAATTACTTACAAAGTTTCATGCAGACATGGATGTACTCTGGCTCTCATGCTTATGAGATTATCGCTGTACATTCCATCCAGTATGAGGTCCTCATGACCTTGAACCAGCAGGTGATCAATCAATCAATAAACCAACCAATCTACCAACAAGGGTTATTTTATTGACTTGGATGATTCATTCTGAACATCAAAGGGATATTGGATTACTAATGACAAACCAGAAATGACACTATTTGGAACTCTGGGAACACCAGGAAATTCTAGGATAACTTGTGTTACATTCATGTCATATAAGATAGGGCACATTATAGCAACACAAAAGCAGTTGAACCACTGAAGATTCATATCCTTTTTGAATATAGGTTTGACACACCTAAGAAGGTAAAGAATCCTAACTGCTGAGTTGTTGGTTCAGGGCTATGGGATCGTCAACTGTGTAGAAAAAGATAAGTTATAAATATCAACTATGTTACCTGTTATAGAGTTGCTGTTACTTGAGGCCATTTTGAATATTTTATTTCTTGATGTGTATATATACATCTTTTCCTCTCCTCTTTTCTTTTTTATTTAATGTTATTCATGGTTACCTTTAAAATAGCCTTTAGTTTTCAGATGCGAATGTCACTGAATTTGAGGAGTAATTAATATTGCCTTAAGATGGGTACCATGGCTAACATTCATAAATGAATTAAAAAATTGTTAGGGATTTCTGTCTCCCATTTTTAGGGATAAGGGGAGAATGACCATGATTGTTTGAAAGATAGTTAAATCTTGTGCAGCACTTTACTATAGTTGTACTTATGATTAAGTATGTGAGGAAGGGTGTTTATAGATGCTGAGTAAGTCAGAGAGCAAACTGATTCAATTATTAAGCTATTGTTTCTTGATTCCAAACCCTACTTTCCAAATTTTGTTCTGTGATGCTGAGTTCAGACCCTGCAAAGCTACATTTTATCTTTGCCAGCTGGCTTCTCTTAGTTTCTTCCAATGGGTTAGACTAAGGAAGTGGGAAGGTAAAAGAGAGAAGGGAATTACTCCTTCCTTTTTAATTGGTCCTGTCAGCATGCTCCATCAGTTGATTTTTATCCAAGACAGCAGTTGTTGTTTGTTGTTTAGTCACTAAATCACATCTGACTCATTGTGACTCAATGGACTGTAGCCCACCTGGGTTCTCTGTCCATGGTATTTTCCAGGGAAGAATACTGGAGTGGGTTGCCATTTCCTTCTCCAGATGTAGCTATGAATTCTGGGAGGTCCTTCTTCTAAGATTCTGAAGTACCACAAAAAAAAGTCTTTCTTCAAAGTTCTGCATCCAGCTCCATGAGGTTCCTTTTCCAGGCTTCTGCAAACTGAAGTTCAGAGAACCTCAAATTTTCTTTTTGTCTCTCACCCCTAAGGAGAGTAGCCACGTTCTGCACATAATTCCTCCATCTTACCTCAGTATTTTTTGCTCTTTTGGCCATCAGTGTCTATTCATACAACCATCTATTATAAATTATTTCTATTAAAATAAGTAGGTATTTTTCTTTCAGTGGACATTGATTATTACCATCAATCACTGAGACTAGTATGTTCAGTCTTCTACTATATTTACAGATCTGTTTATTGTACCCATATGTATTTTGTATGGCTTATACTTTTCTATTCTACTTTCAATTTTTTGTATCCTTACCTATGAAGGCTTTTAAATTAAAAAAAATTTTTTTCATTATTTTCTCTCAGTTCAAAAAAGTGTTGAGAAAGGAAGGAAATAAACAGGATTACCAATCTTTCATCTTGAAATTAAATCCTAACAATTTGTTTTAATATAGCTTCTCCATATAATTAATGATTATGATTCTATAGTTATTAAAAGAAAGTTTAATTGTACTGCAGAGCATGTTTTTGGTAATTTATTGTTTTGCAACTTAGTAATTTATTGTAAGTAGAACACTGATTGTGGATAAATAAACTTTAATAATTTATTCTTCTAACCAAAATTTCTGAAGTAATACAATTTTTTTTAGATTGGAAATGATTGTTTCTGTTTCAGGAATAAAAAGAGAAAAAACAATCTAGACCTTGGAATTGTATTATTTTCAGAAAAGATTTTTATATGAGGTTTATTGATCAAAGATTCCATCTGTTATTTTATAAACATAATTGGCAGAATGGTGTATTTAAAAATAAAAATTTTAACAATAAGAATTTAAGCTTAAACATTACATTTTTACTTCATTTTTATGTTTCAGTGAGTGTACATATCCTTTGTAAACTTAAATTACACATTAAACATTGGCAATGGCATTCTATTTTAAAAATAATAAGTCTTTTCCTTTCAAAGATAGAGTATAAGTGTTTCTATCAGTGAGATAATTGGATTTTAGTTTCTACCTCTGGGTATGGGCAAGGGTTTGCTTTTTTTTTTTTCAATTTTGCGTAAAGAAGAGTGCAGCTCCATGAAAAGTGATAACAAAAATAATAGTGCAGTGCTGGTTGGGAGGAAGCATTTTCTTTTTCAGAAATCAATAGGAAAAGAGAGTGATCCTATTTTTCACCTGAGGCAAATCACCATTACAGAGCAGAAGAGTGCTCATCTGGTGAGCTGCAGTGACATATACTTCCATCAGCCTCTGTTCAAGATTAGGAGCCATACCTAATACTGGGGAGAGGCTAATTAAATTAATTCTGTGGGAAAGTGACAAGATGACTGAGTGCAATTCGAGTGCGCCAGAGCCTTTCCCTTTACCCTCCATTTTCAGTACTGCTCCGTCTCTTCTCTTTAGCATCTCACTCACATACACAATACCTGGTGTGTAATACCTGCTTCCTTTCAGTCTTCTCATTTAAGCTGCAGTGTGAATATCTGGCTTTTACTATGACTGATGAGTGCAGCAGGAAAGAGATGTGATTGCTTTGACTATGCAGCAGTAAATGGATACTCCCTTTGGAAACTCAACTTGCTTCATTTAGACCCAAACATGCCAGGCAGAAGCAGATGATCCATTCACAGCATATGATACAAGTGAATATCTTTCTCTTTTATGTTCTGTTTTTAATGTAATAGCAAACTAACATCTGTTGTTCTGAGCATCACAAATCTGTTCTTTTCAATGTAAAGGTTTGCTGAGCATTGATATTTTAGTAAGAATAGGATGTGTGTGTCAAGTAGACTGCACCATATTTTTATGTCAAATTCAAATGTTCTTTGGAAAGGTCATTGTTGTGTGTGTGACCTACTGAGCTGTACTACTGATAGATGTAGTTACAAAGTTAAACTGTTTAACTGATAATGTTCTGGGAAGTGGGTATAGGAATAGAGAAGAAAGATAGCTAGTTTTTAAGGGATAATTCTGTATTGTCAATAACATCTTACACATTTTTTGAGTGTGATCTTTACAGAGCACTTTTGCTCCAGATAAGAAATGCTATTCCACACCCTATGAATGAATATATGCTGTGATTTGGTGGCTCAATGATAAGAATCCACCTGTTAATGCAGGAGACATGGGGTCAATCCCTGGGATGGGAAGATCCCCTGGAGAAGGAAATGGCAACTCATTCCAGTGTTCTTGCTTGGGAAATCCCATGGACAGAGGAGCCTGGCAAGCTACAGTCCACGAGGTTACAAAAGAGTCTGATACAACTTGGTGACTAAAACAACAAAATTATTTGCTGTATCTGTATGCGTTTTCTAACTATCAAGATAGACCTGTGAATGAAGAGTAATAATATTAGAATCTTTCTATGAATCATAGAATCAAAGGATTCCAAGATTCAAGTCTACATGACATTTATCTGTTTATTTTTCTGATGGGAAACTGGTTACAGTGCATATATTGATGTTTTGCAGACATTAACATTGTTGGCTGCAAAAAAGACCTGGTGAAACAGTGTGAAACAGTGTGACTGAGAGATACATAGCGTCACATTTAAGAAAATCCAGTTCAACATACGTCATCTGCATCTTCCATTTGATACCTTTTAAAACAAAATCAAAATAATAGAGAAAAATAAACATACCTGAATATAAGATAATAAAAACATTAATCCTATTATTTTGGGGTCTAACATTTTATTTCAACCGATAGTTCAAATTTTGAAGCCCATTGAAGACGGACTGTTATTTTCAAAGGTACAATAAGGCATGTATTTTTCATCTGTAAGGGATAAAGTATGACTTGATAGGAATTTTTAAAAAATTGGATCTCTTGTTAGTTATAATCCTCAAAGCTGTAGCTTTGGAAATTATGTCCTGCTGTCAGTTCATTTTGCAATCCTACAATTGTAGTTTTTGGCTAAAAATTATTTTTTATCTAATAGCTTATGTGTTGAGTACACATAACTATTCTCATATGCTCAGGAGAATTAAAAACTATAAACTTTGTGAAGAATTTGGAGAATTAACATAAATAAAAAAAAATTGAAAGATTGAAAATTTCCATGACTTAATCAATAAAATGAAGCAACTGTTATGTCATAGTATAAAATAATAATTATAAGTCCAGAATATGGCACCATATAGCAAGTTTCTAAAGCTGTCAAGCATTCCTATTGAGAATGATTGGACCTTTCAAGATATAAAAGAGAAGCTGGGGATATTTGAAGTGGAGATTTATATTTCATGCAACCCTAGCCAGAGACATGAGCAGCAGTATGAAATAGTAAAAGAAAGATGTTTAAATCAAGCCAGGATGCTCAAAAACTATAAAAAAGACGTATTAGTAAAAAACAAAAAATGGGTATCTTAATACTATTAAAGATTACAGCATTTGAGATATTAATCATTTCACTTAATTATTCAACTATAAATAACTAGAAATAGCACTCATTATTTATTCAGCTGGAAAAAAACTAGAAATAATTCTCGATATTTAGATTGCTTTTATTTAAATTAACTTGGAAATGTGTCATTAGTATATATTATGTTTTAAAGATAACCCACAGTTGAAAATAGAAATTATAGCATTGTGCAAATTTATCTTTATTTAGTTGACAAGTGCTCTGTTTGAACAGATCATTTTCATCTGGGGTAAATAACTCACTCTGGGGGACATAAGGGAAGGGAAGAGGGGGCAAGAGAATCTTTAGCCTTAAAAGCAATTGCCCATTGAGAGTAGTAGAAATTAATGACCACTGTGCTACTTCATTTTGAAGAATACATCAAAGTTCTTATCTCTGGGTATTCTTTTAACAATGGAAAACTAAATTTAGCAAACAACCAAAAAGAATACTTTCCATTAAGGTACAGACTTCAAGTTTCTGTCTAAAACTTATCTGATCACTTAATAAGTATTTCTGTAGTTACTTTGAAATATTTTGCAATTATTTTTCTTCTGTATGAGTTAAATGTTGTGTATAAATAATGTTAGCTCTAATTCTGCTTTTATAAATGATAATATGAAAAATATGTATTTGAAAACTTCTTTATAACATCAAATTGTTACACATAGTTAATATCTGATTTACTAAAACTTCAGCTATGATGTATTCAAAACAAGTTTTTTAATATCTGATTTCAAAGTGGAGTAAATTCTTAATTTCCTTGAATGGATTATGGTTGGATTTGTTTCTTTCATTCCCCTCTCTTACTGGTATTCCTGAGGTATAACTGTGTCAAGGTGTAATTACTTTATGAACAAGGAAGTAGAAAATAAAGATAAATTGAAATAGCTTTTTAATTTTTTTAAGATTCTGTTTTCTTCTATTAATTGTTGTCTGCACTGGAATCTGAAAGACTTCTTGTTTATATGTATCACTGAATGGTTCAGAGGTTTTTAACCTGCTTTCCATCATGACAGAATATATCTGACTGATGAATTTGTAAGCTGGGATTGAGGGCAATTCTCCAGGGCAGAACCTGTATCATCAGTTCCTTTTTTCTCATTAAATAAAAGCAAATTGAATGCAACCAAGGGAGAGTGATGTATAAAAATAACCTTGAGTCTTGCTAAAACAATATTTTACAATAAAATAAATTATCTCACGAATTTTGGCACTTTCAGTTTTATAAAGGACAGATTGTTTATGGCATACCATTGCATTATGACAGTGGATGAGATGATCTGATAAAATTGTCCATGGTTCTTTTGACTTTTCTATGTCACTTTTGATTCTTGGATGCTATGGTTTGACAGTGGAATATCTTCTAATTTAAAATAATGGTCAGATACACATTTGAAATGGCGTGGTCAGCCAGAATATGCTGCTGTCAGAATACTTCAGCTGAAAGATTCATTTTTATTATCCACTAAAGTAACATTTAATTCGCTGTGACTTTTCTGAAGGTTGCCCAAGTTTTTCTCCAAAAGTGAACATGTAGACACAGGAACAGTTTAAATGGTACCAAATTTATAGAGAAACTGCAATTAAGTGACTAAATTCTAAGAATTCCTAAACTTGGGAAAGGCATAGTCTACTGCAAGTAAGCATAACATAAGGTACGACACAAAGTCATCAAGGAGGATGTCATTAAGAGGAGATGAGGGCTGGTTGACCCTCCAGCTGGGCGTAGGCAATGGGAAGCTCCTCACCCAATCGACTGTCCTTGGAATGTAATTAGCTCTGTCTACTGTTGCCACAGTGGGAACTATTCCAAGTATAGAGCCTTAAAAGAGTAAGGTATTGTTGAGACAATTTGGAATGAACTCAGTTAAAGTATCGAGATAAACTTTTAAGATTCTGGTGAGCAAGTGTGGAGATCTACTCATTGTGTGTGGCCGCCCAAAACAAGACTTATATATACCTCTCCTTGTTTGTTAAACCTGACACCTACCAATTTGGAGTGGTTTGCCTCTTTCTTTGGTCTCTCTTTGCCCTTCATGACCAGGGACCAGCTTCAGAGTTCACTTGGGGAACTCCTGAGGTTGTGAGCCAGCAGTGCCCTTCAGGAGTGCAGGTAATTTTTGTATTTGATAATTATTTGTTGTGAAAATTTTTATATAAAACTTGAATAAAATTTTAAAAATTGATAAGAAAATACTAGTTTTTTTTTGTAAAAGTAATACTCTACTCTCCAAGCTTGCCCTCGGAAAGGACAGCTTTTTCTGTTTTTCTGCGAAGATAATCTTGAGATGGACTTTCTCATTGGAGTTCTTCCTTTATTCCTTCTGTATTCATGAGCTAGCATTAGTGCTGATGGGTGAAGAAGGTTAAAGTGAGAGAGAATGAGATGGTAGAAGGACAATTCACTCTTCCTTTATTTACATTAACGGTAACAAATATGTGAATAATGATAATGTGAAAGGAATTGACTTGTGTTTATTGATTGCTTACTGTGGGCCAATTGCTCTGCTCTAAAGACATGCTCTGAAGTCTCAGATTTTCCCAGGATCACCTAGATAAATTTGAATAACCAAACTAAGATTTGAATTCTAATACTACAATGATGTATCTTTAATATATATTAAGAAAGAAAACAGAGGCTAGATGTATTTATTTTATTTTATTATTATTTTTTTAGATGTATTTTTAAAAGGGAAACAAATCCATATGTTAACATTAACACAGATCTACATTTCCCAAAGTGTATGACAGAGAGTATTACAGGTATTTTGAAAAATATCTCTTTAATGAAAAGGAATTGTATGTTTCAATAAGATTGGGGAACACTAGCTTAAATAAAATTATAAAGGCTGTTTATTGCTTGATTTATCAGAACATGTACTATGTATATGTATCTTGAAGAGGAAAATACATTGTATAGCATTTCCTAGACTGCTTGTGCATTTAACTTTTTCCCTTGAGCAACTTGCTCTGGGAAGTAATCTAAGTAAAATCTGGTTTACAAGGTGAATTTGTCAGCAGCTTATATTTTCAGAGTAATTTTTAACCATTCAAATAGTTGTGTAGTGGTATATCAATTTTGTGTTATTTCCTAATGGCAAATGATGTTGAGCATTTTTCAACATACATTTTGCCATCTATTGATGCTTGTGCTCCTTGGTATAGTATCTGTTCAGGAACTTTTTTTTAAAAGCTACTGGTAATTAATTGACCAATGCACTTTAACAATTTCTGTTTGTTCTATAAACAGCCAAGGAATAGAAATGTTTCCATTGTTTCCCCTCTGCTTTTTCATCTCCCCTATTACCTGACACATTCCAAGGTGTTGACATCAATCAAGTAAGTGGTAATTATTGCTTTTCCTTCTTCCTAATGAAAGAGAAATAGCAGTATGTAAATATGAACAATGTTTGCTCTTATTGTGCTTATTTCTGTAGAGTATAAGACTTCCTTATATTTCAGTGTAAGCCGTTGTAGAAATATGTGTTTTGCAAATACTTTCTCCCAATAGGTGACATCTCTTTTCGCTCTCTTAACAATAAAGTTTTTAATTTTAATTAATTAACTTCATTATTTTTTTTTCCTGTCATTGGTCATGCTTTTGATGTATCAGAAAACTCTTCACCAAAAGCCAGGTCATGGAAATTTTCTTTTTTTTTAATAGAAGGGTTATAATTTTGCATTTACATCATTGATTCATTTTTATTTTTTTGTAAGTTTAAGATCATGTCTAGATTTATACTTTTGCTTTGAACATCCAGTACCAATTGTTATAAGGATTATTCTTTTTCCATTGAATGTCTTTGTATCCTTTTAAGAAATCAGTTGATTTTGACAAGTTTATTTCTGGTCTCTGTATTCTATTCTACTGATATTTATCTAATTCTTTCACCAAAATGGATGCTGTCTTGATCATTGTCTTCTAGTAATGTTTCAAATTAGACACTGTAATTCCTCTAACATTCTTCTTCTTCAGATATTATTCACTATTCCGGACCTTTTGACCTTTCATATAAACTTTGGAGTCTGTCTATTGATACCTACAAAACAACTTGGTAGGATTTTTATTGAGATTGCAGTGATGGTATAGGTCAAGTTGTGAAAAATGGGCATCTTAACAATAGTAATACTTTCATATATAAACACAAAATATCTCTTGATTTATTTAGAGCTTTGGTTTTTTCATCAGTTTTATATTTTTATAGCTATATCCAATATAGATTTGATTTGTCTAAATATTTCATTTTGTTGTTGGTATTAATGCAAAATACCATTTGGCTTTTGTGTAAACAATTTGATCTTGCATCTTAGTGCCTTGCTATAACCTGCTGGGCAATTCTAAAAGGTTTTATTTTTCTCTTTTGGTAAGTTCTTAAGGATTTTCTAAGTAAATCATGGAATCTGTGAATAAATATTAAAAAAAATTATTTTCTAAACTTTACATAATTTATGTCTTTTTCTTGTCTTATTGCACTAGGATTGATTTCCAGTACAATGTTGAATAGAAGTGTGACAGAGAATATCCTTGCTTTATTCCTGATATTAGGGGGAAATATTTTCTCTCTCCTTTTTAAGTATTATGTTACTTATAAGAAAAATGCTACTGCTTCTTCATAATTTTTTTTTTAATTCACAAATGAAAATATCTGAGCCTGGTGCTTTCTTTTTTGGGGAAGGTTTAAAAGCTTTTTTTTTTAAATTAGTGTAGAAGTATTCTGGTTATCTATTTATTCTGTACTAGTTGGGGTAGTTAATGTCTTAAAAGGAATTGATCCATTTCATTTATTATTGAATTTCTAGGAATAGTTGTTCATATACTCTTTTAATTATTCTTTTGATTTTTTTCACAATGTTTAATGATATCCTCTGTTTCCTTACTGATGTTTGTAATCTATGTCTTTTAAATTTATTTATTTATTAATAGATTGCCTGGCTAGAGACTTATAAACTGTATTGATCTTTTCAAGGAATAAGCTTTAGTTTTGTTGATTCCCCCCCCCAACTGCTTTCTTATTTTCAATTTCACTGATTTCAACTATAAATTGTTATCTCTCTCTCTTTTTTTTCCCCCTGCTTCCTTTAAGTTGTTTTTCCTTCTCTAGTGTCCTATGCTGGAATTGTAGGTCATTATCTTTAATTATCTTTGTTCCTGTAGCTCTGCTGGTAAAGAATCTGTTTGCAGTGCAGGAGACCCCAGTTTAATTCCTGGGTCTGGAAGATCCCACAGAGAAGACATAGGCTACCCACTCCAATATTCTTGGGCTTCCCTGGTGGCTTAACCAGTAAACAATCTGCCTTCAGGGCATGAGACCTGAGTTGGTTCCCTGGGTTGGGAAGCGCCCATGGAGGAGGGCATGGCAACCCACTCCAGTATTCTTGTGTGGAGTAACCCCATGGACAGAGAAGCCTGGCAGCCTGCAGTCCATGCGGTTCCAAAGAGATGGACAGGACTGAGCAACTAAACACAGCACAGCTTTAATTGCTTTATTTTCCAATATATGGGTTTAATACTATAAATTTCACTCTAAGCCTTTCTTTTGCTGTATTTTACAATTAATTTTTTTTTTTACTGTAGCAAAGTGTATGTAACACAGATTTTCCCATTTTAATCATTGTTAAGTGTGTCAAGTTTGTGACCTGTAATCAAGAAGTCCCCCCTAACCCCTCCCCCAGCCACTGGAAACCATTATTCTATTTTCCCTCTCTATAAATTTAATTATTCTAGGTACCTCATGTAAGAGGAATCATACAATGTTTATCCTTTTGTGTCTGGCTTATTTTATTTAGAATACTGTTTTGTCTAAGGGTCATATGTTTTGTAGCTTTTATCAGGATTTCATTCTTTTTTAAGAATAAATAACATTCCCTTGTATTTTCATATCATGTTTAGTTTATCCATTCATCTATAGATGGACATTTGGGCTGTTTTCACTTCTTGACTGCTGTGAATACTGCTTCTGTCTATAAGCAAAGTGTCCAGATAGCTGTTTGAGCCCCTGCTTTCCATTTCTGGGGAGTGTATACCTACAATGATAATTCTGTTTGTTTGTTTACTTTTTTTTTTACAGAAATGGCATATTCTTTTCCACAGTAAGTATATGATTTTATATCCCCACTAGTAATGTACAAGTGTTCCAATATCTCCACATCTTCACTCACACTTGTTATTTTCAGTGTTCTTATTTCTTGTTTTCATTTGTTTGCTTTTTTTTTTTTCTTAGTGAAAGTCATCCTAATGCATGTGAAGTGGATGTGGTACCTTACTGTGGTTTTGATGTTCATTTCTCTAATGATTACTGATGTTGAACATCTTTTCATGTACTATTGGCCATTTGTATATCTTCTTCAAAAAGTATCTATTCAAGTCCTTAGCCTATTTTTTTTTTTATTTTTAGAATCTCCTTTTGATTCTTAGAGTTTACATCTCTATGCTTATAGTATTTTTCCATGTTGTAAACCTTCTTTATTAGAACCATCATCATATTAAATATAGAAATTCTCTGACTGTTCCAATATGAAAAATCACTTTTTTATACTGAGCTTTCTTCCCTTTCATCAATTGTAATTTTTGGTGAATGGAAAATATGTATTAGGTAATAAGACCTGAGATAAAAAGCCTTTAATGTAATGATTTTTATAGGAGTTGGAGTGTGTTTAACATTTAATTTAGCTGTAGGAATCGGGCTTCAAATTTCTATAATATTATTTTTAATCTCTATTCTTGGTTTGGTTGCTTACCTATGTCTGTTCCTAGAGAGACTCTATGTCTTATAGCTTTTTTCAGCTTTAATCTACTGTTATTTCCCTTCTGATTTATTCTAATTTTCAATCTGCTTCCTACCACTAAATCGGATGGGCTACAGGTATGGATGAAATCTTGGATTTCTTGCAGAGACAACTGATGCTAAAAACTTTCTTCTCTACCAGTTGTGTAAGTGACCAGTAAGGAAAGTAATGAGAGGCAGCAGATGTCATGAGCTGGATATCTTTGAACCTTGGGAAATGTTTGAGATCCATTTGTGTGAGGTGTAGGTCTTTCTCACACTCTGAAATAGATTCTTACTTTAATGTCCCCCTCCCAACCCCAATAGTCTTACTTTTGGGAATCCATGCCTATGCTGGGAGTTCCCAAGACCACCCTCAGGCTCAATGATTCACTGTAAGGATTTATAGAAACTGTTTACTCATGGTTCTAGTTTACTACTGTGACAGAATATAAGTTAAAATCAGCAAAAAGAACACACATTTATGAGGCAAAGTTCAAGAGAAACCATGTGTAAGCTTCTAAGTGTTTTCACCCAGTGGAGTAGCGTGGACATGCTTATTTCTCCTATAAAGAGTGTGTGACAAGACATGTGAAATGTTGACAACTTGGGGAAGCTCACTTAAGCCTTGGTGGCTCAGAGAGTAAAGAATCTACCTGCAATGCAGGAGGCCTGGGTTCGATTCCTGGGTTGGGAAGATCCCCTGGAGAAGGAAATGGCAACCCACTCCAGTATTCTTGCCTGGAAAATCCCATGGACAGAGGAGCCTGGCGGGCTACAGTACATGGGGTCACAGAGAGTCAGACACAACTGAGCAACTAACACACATCCAGTGTTTTTATTGAGGACCACTCACGTAGGCATGCAGTTCCTGTGTGACTGAACTCAACTACTAAAATTCCAGCCTTTTGAAGCAAAAATAGTCATTCATCAATAATTATATTTGTTTGTATAAACTGTCTGATTAAACTGGTTAGGCATAGCCCATAGCCTCAGGCATGCAAAAACAGTCATTCTCCATAAAATATATTGTTAGCATAAATTGTTTCATCAAAGTGGTACACTGTGGCCTAAGCCCTTAGGCATGCAAAACACTCATATTAGGCAGAATATTCTCAGGGCTCAAAGTTTTTATCCCATGGGCCAAACCTGAAGATAAGCCTTCTTGCAAATATGCAGGGTTTGTGAAAACCAGGTTTGTTGAGTTAACCCTTTCCTTGCACAATTCCTTTATATATTTCCTTCCCCTGTTGACTAAGTGCTTGGTTGTATGATTTACTTTGGTCTGTGAAATATCCACAGCTGAGATATAAACCATCAGCTTGGTATGTGTTTATGTTTGCCATCTTGGAAGCTTACTGCTATGTTAATAAGTCCTGTCCAGCATCCTAGAGAATAAATAAACATATGGAGAAAAAGTTTCAGCAATTTCATCTTTCTGAGCTGAACTCAATCAACTCACCAAATTATGAAAAATAAGGACTTGTTTTTATTTTAAGCAACAATGTTTTAGAGTAATTTGGTAACCAGAGAAAACATAACTGTTACAGAAATTGGGGCTTCAGAATTTGGAGCAATTCCAGAAGCAAGCTGATTAATTGAACTAAGTCTACTCTATGTAGTGTATCTTTATCTACAGCAAAATGTTTCTTAAAGAGTTGTTAATAGCATACAAGTCAAAATGGAACCCACCCTAAATAGCATTTTTAACCAAGCTAGCCATTAGTAAGGAGTGTGTCTGCACGGTACCCCTGAAGATGAGTCACCATGTTTGTTTCTAGCAATTGTCTAAGTCCTGTATTAAGTACTGAGCTCAAGTCAACCACATTAGAAACATTTGGACTTGGAGTAGACTGGATCTCCTACTATAGATACAGAAATTTCCCAAACATACTGAATAGGCATGAATGTCTTAGTTGCAAGCAATAAAGACTAACTCTGAAAATCTTAATTGAAAAAAATGTTTATTTAAAGGATATTGGAATTCTTAGAATCTAGGGACGCATCGAGATTGATTAAGAGGTCCATAGAACCAAGCAGCAGGAATCAGAATGAGTATATTGGAGTGCAAGAACAGACAGATTTGTAAGCAGAGCTGCTGCTGTCTGTGAATCTGACCTCTGGCTATTCCTAAGCTTTGTGTCTGTCACACCTTTGGCTTTAAAAGTCTCCTTGATGAACACTGGGGCAGTGAGAAGGAGGATTTGATTCCTGCAATAGTGAGGGGTGGCCAATTCTTCCCACTCATACCCCAAAGGAGAGCAGGGAAAGAGGGTGTTGGCTACTAAACAGTGAAAAGATAAATATGTCCACTACAAAAGATGATGATGACCACCTGGTGATATCCATAAAGGAGACTGTCTCATCCCTTTAAACCTAAAATCTAGTTAAATCAGGAAATAAAAATGATGCTTCAAAAAAGGAATCCAACCTTGTTCATAAAGCAACTATGTGTCACATATTAACAACACCATATGCTTCCTTCTTGGACTTGATGAAGACATCAAAGAAGTGAGGGTTAGAATGCAAAGATAAATTTTAATAAAATATAAGTCTCAGGTAAGGGCTTCCCTGGTGGCTCTGATGGGTAAAGCGTCTGTCTGCAATGAGGAGGACCTGGGTTCAATCCCTGGGTCAGGAAGATCCCTTGGAAAAGGAAATGGCAACCCACTCCAGTACTCTTGCCTGGAAAATTCCATGGATGGAGGAACCTGGTAGGCTACAGTCCATGGGGTTGCGAAGAGTCATTCACGACTGAGAACTTCACTTTCTTTCTAAGCCTCAGGTAGCTATAGTTATCAGATCTTTTGTGAGCAATATCTGATATACTCCTACTATTAAATAGAATTATGTCAATTTTAGGTACAGAAGCTTAAGCATATTAGAAATTTTAAAGAGATTGTTAAAGAAAAGGAAAATTTTACAACAGGCTCTGGAAGGGTTCGGGTTTCCTGGGTGGATGTGGCAGTGCTAATTTACCTGGCCTCTAGTTATTGCAGTATTGCATGCAACAGACAAGAGACAGGCATTTACCTTAATTTTCCATGTACATCTTGTATGTAACAATATGTAAGAAGAGAACAGAAGGAAAATAAAACATTTCTTGAATTGTTTTTTCCTCCTATTGAGTTATTCCTAGAGTGGTTTGTGATATTATGTCTAAAGTTATTAACAAATTTGGTTGATGAAATTATTTATGGATTGAATTAACTCAAGAGAAATAGTTCCTTGAGAGCTTAGCTGTCTAATGCTAGTATAAATTATATAATAAGTAAGTGATCATTATGTATAGGCACAGTATGCAGTACTTCTATATTTAAGAATCTATTAGACTTAGATCAAATGTTTTTTGTTAATTTTCAAATTTATTCTATCACAGGATACATTGCAGTAAAATGTGTACTAAACTATGTCTCATGATCTGCTATAAATATAAAATGCCTACCTATACATTTTGATCAATTCATTATAAGCTGATTTAGTGACAACAGATATTGTAGATAGTTAAGTTTCCTTGAGTGGTAATTTAAGACTTAAGAATTAACCCTTTTATCCATATCTTTGACAATCCAAAAGAGACAAGGAAAATAATTCAGAATTTTAATATTTTGAAGAATAAGTCTAATATAGATTGACTCTAAAAACATTTTTTTAAATGTCTAAATAATAGTTCAGAAAGCCTTAATATACTCAATAGGAAAAGAACTCTATAGATATAAAATCACACGACTCTCATTTTCAGGCCAGCAGCTCAAGATGCCAAATTAAACTTCTAAATAAAGGTTTTTAAATTGCATTTGAGACAAAGACCACCAACAAAATGAAATCGAGGAAGTGAGGACCCCATTATAAGGAAAGAAATAAAGCACGGGTACACTCAATTCTTGGCAGAATTGTCTAAAGAGGAGGAATAAATCATAGACCAGGAAACAAGAGACCAGTCACAGCTCTAATCAGCTTTTAATGAGCACCTGTTGGCTTATTTGTGACTATTTAAAGCCAAAATAATAATAAGGTAGTGTGAAATTTAGAGTGTATATAGCAGTAAAACATAAAAGCACAGAGTCAAGGGATGGATAATTAAAATTATACAGTTTTTAAGGCTCTTACCATTTGTGAAATATTATTTCAAGGTTCTATGTGAATTTTCTGAGATGGTGATTGGTGAGCTGGATATCAATTAGGATTGCTTTTCACATCTCCACTTGTGAAAGGGAGGAGCTGAAATGGGACTAAGACGGAAAAGATTTATAATGGAGAATCAATAAAAGCCTCCATCTACACATGGGTGCTTTCAAGCTGGCACGGTCATCAGATTTGTTGAGTTGGGATGAGGGCCTTTTCATCCTGGGATAAGCAGTCATTAGATGTTGTTGCCTACCCCTTGCAAGGAAACATGAACTTCCAAGAGGGAATTTTCTTCAGCTATGTGTGTGTCAGTCGTTAAGTTGTTTCTGACTCTTCGCAACTCCACAGAGTATAGCTGGCCAGCCTCTGTCCATGGGATTCTCCAGGCAAGAATACTGGAGTGGGTTGCCATTCCCTTCTCCAGGGGATCTTCCTCACTCAGGAATCAAACCCAGGTCTTCCACATTGCAGGCAGATTCTTTACCACCTGAGCCACCAGGGAAGCCCCCTTCTTCAGATGAGTCAATCCCAAATATAGCTGAGAGCCATCTTACATCTGTGCTTCCAACAACTGGGGCAAGTCCTTCATTTCTGAAGGCAAATCTGGTACAACATAACAACCACTAAAGTGTACAAGTATGTGTTTGTAGGGACGTAGGGAATTGGTGGAAGTATATGCACAGGGTTCTTCATATTGTCCTCTTAGGAACCTAGAATTGGGAGGTATGTGGGAAATATTGAAATATCATTTTTTCCCTGATATATCTGTCCATTATTACTTTACAAATATAACTTCTAACAAACTGGTATTTTAATTTGAGCATTCTTTTGCATTTCATACTGACTGTATTTCTTTGAGGACAATGATCATCACTATACCAATCAATGTAAAGGAAAATAAGAATATTCCTTTAGCAAGTTTATTCAATCTAAAAGATTTCCTTATCTATATTCAGTACATCAGATTTTCTTCTCAGTTTTAAAGCTGTGAGTGGGAGAAAATACTATTCTTGCTACTTTAGTTGCCAACCAATGATAGGTCTCTTTGAGCAGAAAACCAATTAGTAGTTATTCTTATTCTGTGGTTGGATTTAAGAGTGCTTTCATATTGAAAAACAAAAAGAAAAGAAAGCTTAGTGCACTGTTAGCTGATCATAGATTTTTCCTTTAGCTTAAAGTAGTTCCTGATCATAGTCTCAAGTCTTATTGAGTCAGATTTATAGCTTTATGCATTTCAGTTCTTTTAAGCATCAGTAATTCTGAGTTAGAGGATTGTAAGAGTTCATGGAGAATACTAGTCATAGTCCAAAATGAATAACTGAAATGGATGCCTAGAAGACAGCATGATTTTCTCTATCAAAGGTATGTTGGTATTCTGTTTCCTTCAATTTAAAAAGAGCTGTGATGGACAGATGTAGCAATGACTCGGTTTTAGAGTCAACAAATTATTTTGAAGGGAAGCTTGATCAGAGAATAATTGTGATGCTTGTGAGTGGATTTATGAACCAGAATTATGTAGAGATCTTTCCCTAACAGGAGGGATATGTAAAATTGTTTCTATTTGATAAGGCAACTTATGTCTCTATAGACTATTACTAAAGTCTAAGCATTTATTAGCCATGATTTTTCTTACGCAACATTGAAGGTATATGAATGTAAGCTTTTTTATTGTACATATGCTGCAAAGTAGTTACTCAAAGTGCAACTGATAACACATCAGTCGATTTTGAGATATTTAAAAGGTAATGGAATTTCTGTATTTTCTGTAGCAAATTATCACCACCATATACTATCTTGAATACAATATCGATTATATCACTTTATAAAATAGTCTGCCTGAGGTTTAAGTTACTGACTTTAGCATCTTATTGGTCTTATAATTGCATTTCAGTTCACTTTGGGAAACCATGCCTGGATTAATTGAGTCATTATAGTTAAAGTTGGTAATAAACAACAATAGGAAATATTTGTCTGTTCAAGTGCTGTTATTGCCTTTAACCACTTTGAATTATTAAACCATCCAAATCAATACTGCTCACTTATTTTTAATAATGAGTTCAATGACATAAAAGTAAACACTTTTAGGAAATGACTTTCTTTTTGAAGCCCAACACATGTTGCTATGTATGCAGAGTGCAGAGTGAACTTGCTGCAGCTTTTGGCAGTTTTAAAATTATTGTTAATTAACTTTTCTGCTCAAATTCCTGGAAGCTCAACTACAGTTGATGAGTTATCATGCTACAGCCAATAAATCCTGAAGTAATTTCATAAACATAGTTATTTAACCTAAATTGGATTCTCCATCAATTGAGACAAATCAATATTTAAATGCCATATTATTGTGAATTTTTATAGTACTGCTTTATACTTATATTGGATTATACTTAAAGCATTTAACATTTATGAATTCTAATATCTCTGCACAGTACTAAAAAAGAATATTATTAATAGTGATATACATAGAATGTATACTTAAAATATATTTGTTTATCAAAATTGATACATAACAGATATTCTGTGGTTTTTGATGAAAGGAAAAGTGAGCTAGGATCAGGAGCTCTCAGCTGTAGTTTTAGTACTATGCTGTATAATTTTCATGAACTCCAACAAGTCATGTAATTTACTGAGGCTGAGTTTATGCCTTGGCAAATGAAAATAATGCACCAAATTCTTGTAAAGGCATAGAGTTAACATATCAGAAGTACCTTATAAAATATGAAAGATTTTGTAAGAACAGAAGATTATTTTTATTGTCTATTGTTATTTTTCATTAATTCAAATTTGTTAAATTCCCATTCTCTATTTCTATGTAGCTATAGTTTATGAGACTGTAATGATTCCAAATTTGTTTCCAAGGTTATCATGGATTGTGTATAATTTTTTCTTAATTTGAGATTCAATATGACTTGTTCCAGGGATCACTATATGCATATATCAGATGTAGAAATTGATCTCTTAGATAGTAAAATATGCAAAGAAGAGCCCATATTAGATACAACACTCTCTAGTTAAAACTGGAATTTGTGATTGTGAAAGAATTTCAGAGCAATGGTTCATTTCTTATTAGTATAATCAACATATAAAGAAAACTTTGGTTAAAGGAATATCTTAAAATATGTGTTATAGCAGGATAAAGGAAGTAAAATTCTACTGAAAGTCTAGTTTAGTATTTTCTGAAAAAAGTGAGGATGGAGAGAGATTTACATATTTAGTTCTAGATAGCTATTTTTTGTGCTAAGCACAATTAAATAATTCATTCATTCGTTTATTAATGCAGCCCTGTATTGACTATATGCTCTGTGTTTATTGCCCATGAATCGCAGCACGCCAGGCCTCCCTGTCCATCACCAACTCCCAGAGTTCACTCAGACTCACGTCCATCGAGTCAGTGATGCCGTCCAGCCATCTCATCCTCTGTCGTCCCCTTCTCCTCCTGTCCCCAATCCCTCTCAGCATCAGGGTCTTTTCCAGTGAGTCAACTCTTCACATGATGTGGCCAAAGTACTAAAGTTTCAGCTTAAGCATCATTCCTTCCAAAGAAATCCCAGGGCTGATCTTCAGAATTGACTGGTTGGATCTCCTTGCAGTCCAAGGGACTCTCAAGAGTCTTCTCCAACACCACAGTTCAAAAGCATCAATTCTTTGGCACTCAGCCTTCTTCACAGTCCAACTCTCACATCCATTCATGACTACTGGAAAAACCATAGCCTTGACTAGATGGACCTTAGTCGGCAAAGTAATGTCTCTACTTTTGAATATACTATCTAGGTTGGTCATAACTTTTCTTCCAAGGAGTAAGCGTCTTTTAATTTCATGGCTGCAATCACCATCTGCAGTGATTTTGGAGCCCCCAAAAATAAAGTCTAACACTGTTTCCACTGTTTCCCCATCTATTTCCCATGAAGTGATGGGACCGGATGCCATGATCTTCGTTTTCTGAATGTTGAGCTTTAAGCCAACTTTTTCACTCTCCTCTTTCACTTTCATCAAGAGGCTTTTTAGTCCCTCTTCACTTTCTGCCATAAGGGTGGTGTCATCTGCATATCTGAGGTTATTGAGATTTCTCCTGGCAATCTTGATTCCAGCTTGTGTTTCTTCCAGTCCAATGTTTCTCATGATGTACTCTGCATAGAAGTTAAATAAGCAGGGTGACAATATACAGCCTTGACGTACTCCTTTTTCTATTTGGAACCAGTCTGTTGTTCCATGTCCAGTTCTAACTGTTGCTTCCTGACCTGCATACAGATTTCTCAAGAGGCAGGTCAGGTGGTCTGGTATTCCCATCTCTCTCAGAATTTTCCACAGTTTATTGTTAGTTTGGTTAATATGTATCTTGACGTGTTTCTCCTTGGCTTTATCCTGTAAGGGACTCTGCACTTCTTGGACTTGATTGACCATTTCCTTTCCCATGTTGGGAAATTTTCAACTATAATTTCTTCAAAACATTCCTCAACGCCCTTCTTTTTTTCCTTTTTCCTCTGGGATCCCTATAACTCAAATATTAGTGCACTTACCATTGTCCCAGAGATCTCAGAGGCTATCCTCAATTCTTTTAATTCTTTTTCCTTTATTCTGCTCTTCAGCAGTTATTTCCACTATTCTATCTTCCAGCTCACTTATCGGTTCTGCTTAAGTTATTTTGCTATTGCTTCCTTCTAGAGTATTTATTTCAGTAATTATGTTATTCATCTCTGTTTATTCTTTATTCCTTCTATGTTCTTGGTGATTGTGTTAACTCTGTTAGTTTTTTCTTGCATTTTCTCCATTCTATTTTCAAGTCTTTGGAACATCTTTACTATCATTATTCTGAATTCTCTTTCATGTAGACTGCTTATTTCCTTTTCTTTATTTAGTCTTATGAGTTTCTGTCTCTCATTTGTGCTGTATTTCTTTGTCTGCTCTTTTTTTTTTTTTTTTCTAACTCACTCAATTTGAGGTCTCCTTTTCCCAGGCTTTAGGATTATATTCCTTCTTCCTTTTGGTTTTTGCCCTTGGAGGGAAAGATATGTTGAGTGGTTTGTGTTGACTTGTTAGGGGTGACTTGTGCCTATATTCTAGTGGAAGGAGGTCAAGCAGTTCAAGCAGGTAATTACAGAAATAATGGGACATATACATACACTCACACACACAGTTATAACCAAAGTATTCTAAGGAAAAGAATACAGGAGATTGACTTGGTGAACAAGGGAAACCAGAAATGATATCAACCAATGAAAAGCAAAGCTAACTAGTGCACAATCTGGAAAACTGAGCCTGAGCAGATTGCCAACAAGGGGAATATAGCAAACAGAGCACAGCAATTTAACTTACATGGTGAAAAAAGAGAGTGAGGGAAAAAAGAGAGAAGAAAAGAGAAAAACAAAGAGGGAAAGGGAGAGAAAAGAAAACAGGGAGAGAGGGTAAAAAAAAAACAGATTGAAAAGAAAAAATAGAAAAGCAAAGATAAATATACATATGTGAAAAAGATTTTTATATATTCAGGAATAGCTACAGCTGGTAAAGAACTATAAAAAAGGCAGTCACATTTATCAAAAACCAAATCAGAAAAGTCACCAAAAAATGGGTGAAAAAAAATCTTAAAAAGAATATTTTTCAAACAAGAAAAACAAAGAGGAAAACTTCACAGAAGGCTAATGTGATGGTGGAAATATGTAGGGGAAATAAGCCGTGTGATTTATTAGGGGGAAAAAAAACCAGTTCTCAGGGTTGTAGTTCTTCTTGGTTGTGGAGTCTGCCCCATGGATGGGGTTGGAGTAGTGTCCTGTGATGTTTTCCTAGTTGGGGGAGCTTGTGCCTGTGTTCTGGTTGATGGAGCTGGATCTCATCTCTCTGAAGGGCAGTGTAGTCTCCAGGAGCAGGTTTTGAAGTGTCTATTGGTTCAGTATGTCTTTAGGCAGTTCTTCTGGCTTTGGCAGTTTCTGCAGCTTCTTCAAGTAGCCTTCTGAGCATATCTTCACTACCACCAGCCCCCTACTTGTCCCAGGAGTCTTTGCCAGTTTTTGTGTTCCCCAGTCCTACCCTGCCCTGCAGGCTGATTTCTGCTAGGTGAGGGCTTGTGTGGATCTTTTCTCGGCTCCCCAGCCCTGCCCTCTGTGTCGCGGAAACTTGTATGGGCTTCCCTGAGCTCCCGGGGCTCACCCTATATGTTGCGGGGCTTGTGTGCACTTCTCTCATCTCTCCAGGCCTGCCCTCTGTGTAGCAGTGCTTGCGTGCACTTTTCTTGGCTCCCCGGGCCTGCTGTCTGTGTTGCGGGCTTGTGCGCACTTGTCTCAGCTCCCCAGGCCTGCCCTCTATGTTGCAGGGCTTGTGTGCGGTTCTTTTGGCTCCCTGGGCTGGCCTCTGTACCATGAGGGTTGTGTGCACTGGAGAGGTTTGTATGCTATGCCTCTCTGGGCCCCCTGGGCCCACCCTCTTGATGAAGTATTTCAGAGAGAAAAAGGGAAGGATACTGAGTGGGGTGGGGAAGGGAGAAAGAATGAAAGTGGGAGAATGAAGGCATAAAAAGGGAGGTAAAGGTAGAAATGGGAGAAAGAGAGAGAGAGAGAGGTGTTTACATGACTTACTGTAGGTAACAAAGCAATTCATTGTGTGAAGAATATTGAAAAAAATTCTCTGGTTATATGTAGAAATATAATTTTTGTCATTGGATTTGTAAAGATTGCTCATGAACCAATTTCAATATATCTTGAAGTTTCAAATGCTTACTATAACCCAGCATATAATTTTATTTCTAAGGTCTTTAAAGAGACACGGATCTATGAAATATGAAACACTAAATTAATTTGTGTGATTTTTTGTTCTGGTGCAATTTTTACCAATACATTAAGATATATGCAAGTTTGTTTGTGTCCTAATACTGGCTTTTTCTCAGAGGTTATCCACCTTTCTGTCCTGATGACACATCCACTGAATTTTAAGGTCAGTGTAACAGCAGGTTCCTTTTTTGCCCTGATTCTTTATTTCAAAGCAGTTATACTTGGCTATTTAATAATGGTGCATTTGAAGGAAAACTATTATTAACTTTCTGTTAATTGTATTTCTTTTTGTAGAACCCCAGTAGAGATTTCTTAATGCCTCACTGGGAAATGACTAGGTAATCCCTTTATCAGAGCCCTGTTTAATGGAGGTTTCTAGTATTCCCTCTGTTTGCCTTTCAGCAGCTAGTAGTGTAGCTTAACGTAACAATTCTAGGTCATAAAACATGTCAATATTTAGCCATTATGACCTTTTAAAATGTATTTTCTTTTCTTTGAGGTGGTGAATAAAGGGGTCAAGCAGTGGACTTGGATTCAAATTTCAATTTTTTCTACACATCAAAGTTAATTAGGCCTATGTCCTTGTACTAGTTTTCTTTTGAAATCATTATTGCTACCCAGTCATTCCATGGTCACTGGCAATAATAGTAGATTTACCTTTTTAAAAGAAAATCTGTTTCTTCTATTTTGAAATTAGTGTCAAGTTTCACGAGGTGTTTTCAGACACTGACAGTTTTATTTTGTGCAGATTATTTCCTACAAAGACTAACTATTCCCCACACCAATTTTTTTTTCTTATTTTCTGAGTCATTTGTTAGGACTCATTATCTTTTCCTCTGTAGCAGTACACAGGGAAATAATTTAGGCAGTTTGTTCCTATTTATGTTGAAAAGGATATGCCAATAATATTTAATATGAATTCGTTAAACTGAGTTTGTATTGACTTGTTAACTAATATGTGGGCAAATTGTGATACATCTCTCTCAGATATTCTAGGTCATTCTGTCATCACTGTTGCTAATCCAATTCTTCCATGTATTTTCGGTGACTTATAGTGGGGCTTCTCAGGTGGCCCTAGTGGTAAAGAACCCACCTATCATTGCAGGAGATATAAGAGACACAGTTTCGATCCCTGGGTTGTGAAGGAAGGACATGGCAATCCACGCTAATATTCTTGCCTGGAGAATCACATGGACAGAGGAATCTGGCAGGCTACAGTCCATGGGCTCGCACAGAGTCAGACATGACTGAAGTGACTTTGTGCTCACTCACTATAGTGAATTAATAGTTAAAATTGAATAAGCACTGTTCATGTTAGACCTGTGCTAAGTGTTTCCATGCATTATCACATTTAACCAACCTTGTAAGGATCCCTTATTTATGTTAATAAAAATATCTATTATCTTCCTCAATAGAAAAGAAGTTTAGGCAGAAAGAAGTTACACAATTTGCCACAGGCTGGTAGGTTATAGACCCACAGTTAGAAATAAGGCAGCTTAACTCTGAAACTGGTCTCTCCATTCTTCTCTATATCACCATATCAGCAGAGGAAAAGGCCATGTATAATTGGTGGAATCAAAGAGCTGTGTTTTTAGTGTATATATAAAATAAAACAAAACTAAATATTTACACATTACAATGCTGATTTATACTTTGTTTTTATTTTCTACTTAAAATTCTAAGCATTTTTTTCTGTAGTAAGGTAAATAACCCTTGTCAAACATGATATAATAATGATATCATAAAATATAGTATAAAGATAACCATAATTTACTTAATTATTCTCTAGTTGTTTATAATTAGAGTATAATTGCTTTACAATGTTATATTAGTTTCTGCTGTACTATAGTGTGGATCAGCTGTAAGTTTACATATATTCCCTCCCTCTTGAACCTCCATCCCATCAACCCCCCCATCCCACCCCTTAAGGTAATCACAGATCACCAAGCTAAGATCCTTATGCTACACAGCAACTTCCCCCTAGTGTATATATGTCAATCTTACTCTCCCAGTGCATCTCATGCTCCCCTTCCCCGCTTGTGTCTAGTGTCCATTCTCTACATCTGCATCTCTATTCCTACCATGAAAATAGGTTTATCTGTACCATTTTTATATATTGGATGCATATCCATTAATATATGATATTTGTTTTTCTCTTTCTGACTTATTTTATTCTATATTACAGACTCCCTAGGTCCATCCACATCACTACAAATGACTGAATTTCATTCTTTTTTATGGCTGGGTATTATTCCATTGTATTTATGTACCATATCTTCTTCTCTACTTCTGAATATTTATATTGTTTTTAATTTTACAGCATCATAGAGAAATTAATACATTTTGATGCATAGATATCTTAGCTTGTAGTACTATAATAAAATAGTACCAACTGGGTGGTTTATATGACAGAGATGTGTTTCTTACAGTTCTGGAGGCTGGATGACCCAAGATCAGGGTGCCAGCATAGACACAAAGCTTGGTTCTGGTTATAGTCCTCTTCTAGGCTGTAGACTGCTAATTTATCCTATCTTTATGAGAGAAGAGAGGGGGAAAAGATTTCTCATGACTCATAATAAGAGCACTAATCCTATTCATGAGGGATCTACTCTCAGGACTTCATCTAATCCCAATCACCTCCAAAGCCCCAACTCCTAATACCATCACATGGCAGGAAGATAGGGGCTCAACACAGGAATTTGTGGGGGGACAAACATTCCACCTATAACAATAAATAATTATTTCTTTTTTTTTTAATTTATTTATTTTTAATTTTTACTTTACAATTCTGTATTGGTTTTGGCATAGATTGACATGAATCCACCACAGGTGTACATGCGTTCCCAAACATGAACCCCCCTCCCACCCCCCTCCCCACAACATCTCTCTGGGTCATCCCCGCGCGTCAGCCCCAAGCGTGTCATATCCTGCATCAGACATAGACTGGCATTTCGATTCTTACATGATATTATACATGTTTCAATGCCATTCTCCCAAATCATCTCACCCTCTCCCTCTCCCTCTGAGTCCAAAAGTCCGCTATACAAATCTGTGTCTTTTTTGCTGTCCTGCATACAGGGTCATCATTGCCATCTTCCTAAATTCCATATATATGTGTTAGTATACTGTATTGGTGCTTTTCTTTCTGGCTCACTTCACTCTGTATAATCGGCTCCAGTTTCATCCATCTCATCAGAACTGATTCAAATGTATTCTTTTTAATGGCTGAGTAATACTCCATTGTGTATATGTACCACAGCTTTCTTATCCATTCATCTACTGATGGACATCTAGGTTGTTTCCATGTCCTGGCTATTACAATTATTTCTTTCATATAAATTTTTATGCAGAGCATTTTGTGACCAAAGAGTTTGAGCATGAGTCATTAGGCACTTCAGCTAAGGAAGCACTCTATGGAGACTCCCTCCTCTACAAAAATCTCACACTTGCATAAATCTCCAACTAATAAATGCAGAGCATACCCGTGTATTGTTTTAGTCAGTAAAGTTTATCAAAGGTGATGTGTAATCAATCCCCTTGATTAGGTTACATTATATGGCAAAGATTTTTTCCAGATGTAATTTGTGTCACAAATCCATTGTTTTTGAGTTAAAGAAAAATTGTCCTGGGTGGACTTGATTTAACCCAGTGAAAGCTCTTAAAAGAGGATCTTAGATTCTCTCCGTGTTCAGAAATGGTTTCCTGTAGACCTAGGCTTAAGAAGTTATCATGAACTCAATTGATGTAAGAAATCGACTCTGTTAACAACCTCAAAGAACTTGGAAGAACATTTTTCTCCGCTCATGCCTCCAGGTTAGAGCATGGTCCGGCCAACACCCTGACTGTAGACTTGTAAGACCCAGAATAGAAGACCCATATAAGCTATGCTAGGTTCCTGACCCATGGACACTGTGAAATAAATGTATCTTAGGCCATTAAGTTTGTAGAGCCAGTGGTGTAAGTTTCAGTCAGTCTGAAAGGCCTGAAAACAAGGTGATATACTGGTCTAAGTGCAGGAGAAGACCAATGTTCCAGCTCAACAGTAAGAAAGAGAGTGAATTATTCCTTCCCCCACCGTTTTGTTCTATTCAGGCTCTCAACAGTTTGGATGACTCCCACACTATCCACATTGAGAAGGGCAATCTGCTTTACTCAGTCTACTTATTCAAATGATAATTTCTTCCTTAAACATCTTGAGACACACTCAGAAATAATGTTTAGGCAAATATATGAATATCCTTTGTCCTGGTCACACTGGCCATCACAAGACAGATCATAAACTCAGCCGTCATGGGACAAATCAAAGAATGGAACAAGAGAGGAACTCGAGGCAAACTGTTTTTCTGAAGAAGGCAAGAAACCTATGGGAGAAAAATAAATTGGTGATGGTAAAGACATATTCTTTACCAAGTAGCAGTGCATGCATGTACCTTTTGAAGGAGGACACAATTATCTTCATTACCATGGTTTGGCCCCAGGAACACAGGGAAGGAATACAGCACCCATCAGAACAAGACCCAGTTTCCCTGCCAGTCAGTCTCTCCCATCAGGAAGCTTCCATAAGCAGAGGGTAGACAGACTGAAAACCACAATCACAGAAAACTAACCAATCTGGTCACGTGGACCACAGCCTTGTCTAACTCAATGAAACTATGAGCCTTGCCATGTAGGGCCACGCAAGACGGATGGGTCATGGTGGAGTGTTCTGACAAAACGTGGTCCACTAGAAAAGGGAATGGCAAACCACTTCAGTATTCTTGCCTTGAGAACCCCATGAACAGTATAAAAAGGCAAAAAGGACACTGAAAGATGAATTCCCAAGGTTGATATGTGCCCAATATGCTACTGGAGATCAGTGGAGAAATTATTCCAGAAAGAATGAAGAAACAGAGCCAAAGCAACAGCCAGTTGTGGATGTGATTGCTGATGGAAGGGAGGTCTGATGCTGTAAAGAGCAGTATTGCGTGGGAACCTGGGATTTTAGGTCCATAAACCAAGGCATATTGGAAGTGGTCAAAAAGGAGATGGCAAGTGTGAACACTGACATTTTAGGAATCAGGGAACTAAATTGAACTGGGTAAATTTAACTCAGATGACCATTATATCTACTACTGTGGGCAGGAATCCCTGAGAAGAAATGGTGTAGCCATCATAGTCAACAAAAGTCCAAACTGCAGTTCTTGGGTGCAATCTCAAAAACAAGAGAATGATCTCTATTTGTTTCTAAGGCAAATCATTCAATATCACAGGAATATAAGTCTATACCCTGACCAGTAATCCAGAAGAAGATGAGGTTGAACAAAGTTCTGTGAGGACCTTCAAGACCTTCTAGAACTAACACTCAAAAAAAGATGTCCTTTTTATTATAAGGGACTGGAATGCAAAAGTAGGAAGTCAGGAAACACCTGAAGTAACAGGCAAATTTTGCCTTGGAGTAAGGAATGAAGCAGGGCAAAGGCTAATAGAGTTTTGCCAAGAAAAAGCACTGGTCTTAGCAAACACCATCTTCCAACAACACAAGAGAAGACTCTAACATGGACATCACCACATGGTCAATACCAAAATCAGATTGATTATATTCTTTGCAGCCAAAGATGGAGAAGCCCTACATAGTCAGCAAAACAAGACTGGGAGCTGACTGTGTCTCAGATCATGAACTCCTTATTACCAAATTCATACTTAAATTGAAGAAAGTAGGGAAAACCTGTAGACCATTCAGGTATGACCTAGATCAAGTCCCTTATGAATATGGCATGGAAGTGACAAACAGATTCAAGGGATTAGATCTGATAGAGTTCCTGAAGAACTATGGTGGAGGTTTGTGGCATTGTTTAGGAGGCAGGGATCAAGACCATCTCCCCTAAAAAGAAATGCAAAATGGCAAAATGGTTGTCTGAGGAGGCCTTACAAATAGCTGTGAAAAGAAGAGAAGCAAAAGGCAAAGGAGAAAAGGAAAGATATACCCACTTGAATGCAGAGTTCCAAAGAATAGCAAGGAGAGATAAGAAAGCCTTCGTCAATGATCAATGCAAAGAAATAGAGGAAAACAAAAGAATGGAAAAGACTAGAGATCTCTTCAAGAAAACTAGAAATACCAAGGGAACATGTCAAGGAAGATGGGCACAGCAAAGGACAGAAATGGTATGGACCTAATAGAAGCAGAAGATATTAAGAAGAGGTGGCAAGAATACACAGAAGAACTGTACAAAAAAGATAGTCACAACCCAGATAATCACAATAGTGTGATCACTCACCTAGAGACTGACATCCTGGAGAGTGAGGTCAAGTGGGCCTTGGGAAGCATCACTATGAACAAAGCTAGTGGAGGTGATGGAATTCCAGCTGAACTATTTAAAATCCAAAAAAATGATGCTGTGAAAGTGCTGCACTCAATATGCCAGCAAATTTAGAAAACTCAGCAGTGGCCACAGGACTGGAAAAGGTCAGCTTTCATTCCAATCTCTAAGAAAGGCAATGTCAAACAATGCTCAAACTGCTACATAGTTGCACTCATCTCACACCCTAGCAAAGTAATACTCAAAATTCTCCAAGCCAGGCTTTAGGAATACATGAATTGTGAACTTCCAGATGTTCAAGCTGGATTTAGAAAGGGCAGAGGAACGAGAGATCAAATTGCCAACATCTGTTGGATCATCAAAAAAGCAAAAAATTTCCAGAAAATCATTTACTTCTGCTGTATTGACTGTAAAGCCTTTGACTGTGTGAATCACAACAAACTGTGGAAAATTCTTAAACAGATGAGAATACCAGACAACCTGACCTGCCTCCTGAGAAATCTGTATGCATGTCAGGAAGCAACAGTTAGAACTGACATAGAACAACAGACTGGTTCCAGATCAGGAAAAGAGTACATCAAGGCTGTATATTGTCACCCTGCTTATTTAACTTATATGCAGAGTACATCATGAGAAACATTGAGCTGGAAGAAGCACAAGCTGGAATCAAGATTGCCGGGAGAAATATTAATAACCTAAGATATGCAGACAACACCACCCTTATGGTAGAAAGCAAAGAAAAACTAAAGAGCCTCTGGATGAAAGTGAAAGAGGAGAATGAAAAAGTTGGCTTAAAACTCAACATTCAGAAAATTAAGATCTTGGCATCTGGTGCCATCACTTCATGGGAAATAGATGGGGAAACAATGGAAACAGTGACAGACTTTATTTTTGGCGGGCTCCAAAATGACTGCAGATGGTGATTGCAGCCATGAAATTAAACAATGCTTACTCCTTGGAAGAAAAATTATGACCAACCTAGATAGGATATTAAAAACCACCGACATTACTTTGCCAACAAAGGTCCATTTAGTCAAGGCTATGGTTTTTCCAGTAGTCATGTATGGATGTGAGTGTTGGACTATAAAGAAAGATGAGTGCTGAAGAGCTGAAGCTTTTGAACTGTGGTATTGGAGAAGACTTCAGAGTCCCTTGGACTGTAAGGAGATCCAACCAGTCCATCCTAAGGAACATCAGCCCTGAATATTCATTGGAAGGACTGGTGCTGAAGCTGAAAATCCAATACTTTGGCCACCAGATGCATAGAAATGACTCGTTTGAAAAGACCCTTATGCTGGGAAAGATTGAGGGAGGGAGGAGAAGGGAATGACAGAGGATGAGATGGTTGGATGGCATCACCGACACAATGGACATGAGTTTGAGTGAAGTCCCAGAGTTGGTGATGGACCAGCATGCCTGGTGTGCTGCAGTCCGTGGGGTCGCAAAGAGGTGGGCATGACTGAGCGACTGAACTGAACTGGCTGAAAGAGATATTCAGTAGAAAATTTTTCATATTAGGTACTTTAGATTCAACATTGCAGCCTCAGTTCCGTTCAGTTCAGTTCAGTCGCTCAGTCATGCCCACCTCTTTGCGACTCCATGAATTGCAAAACGCCAAGCTTCCCTGTCCATCACCAACTCCCAGAGTTCACCCAGACTAATGTCCATTGAGTCGGTGATGCCATCCAGCCATCTCATCCTCTGTCATCCCCTTTTCCTCCTGCCCCCAATCCCTCCTAGCATCAGGGTCTTTTCCAATGAGTCAACTCTTTGCATGAGGCGGCCAAAGTATTGGAGTTTCAGCCTCAGCATCAGTCCTTCCAGTGAACACCCAGGACTGCTCTCCGTTATGATGGACTAGATGGATCTCCTTGCAGTCCAAGGGACTCTCAAGAGTCTTCTCCAACACCACAGTTCAAAAGCATCAATTCTTCAGCACTCAGCTTTCTTCACAGTCCAGCTCTCACATCCATACATGACCATTGGAAAAACCATAGCCTTGACTAAATGGACCTTTGTTGGCAAAGTAATATCTCTACTTTTTAATATGCTGTCTAGGTTGGTCATAACTTTCCTTCCAAGGAGTAAGAGTTTTTTAATTTCATGGCTGCAGTCACCATCTGCAGTGATTTTGGAGCCCAGAAAATAAAGTCTGTTTCCACTGTTTCCCCATCTATTTCCCATGAAGTGATGGGACCAGATGCCATGATCTTAGTTTTCTGAATGTTGAGCTTTAACCCAACTTTTTCACTCTCCGCTTTCATTTTCATCAAGAGGCTTTTTAGTTCCTCTTCACTTTCTGCCATAAGGGTGGTGTCATCTGCATATCTGAGGTTATTGAGATTTCTCCTGGCAATCTTGATTCCAGCTTGTGCTTCTTCCAGCCCAGCGTTTCTCATGATGTACTCTGCATAGAAGTTAAATAAGCAGGGTGGCAATATACAGCCTTGACATACTCCTTTTCCTATTTGGAACCAGTCTGTTGTTCCATGTCCAGTTCTAACTGTTGCTTCCTGACCTGCATATAGGTTTCTCAAGAGGCAGGTCAGGTTGTGGTATTCCCATCTCTTTCAGCATTTTCCACAGTTTATTGTGATCCACACAGTCAAAGGCTTTAGCATAGCTTCAATAAAGCAGACATAGTTGTTTTTTCTGGAACTATCTTGCTTTTTTGATGATCCAGCAGATGTTGGCAATTTGATCTCTGGTTCCTCTGCCTTTTCTAAAACCAGCTTGAACATCTGGAAGTTTACAGTTCAAGTATTGCTGAAGCCTGGCTTGGAGAATTTTGAGCATTATTTTTCTAGCATGTGAGATGAGTGCAATTGTGCGGTAGTTTGGGCATTCCTGGTATTGCTTTTCTTTGGGATTGGAATGAAAACTGACCTTTTCCAGTCCTGTGGCCACTGCTGAGTTTTCCAAATTTGCTGGCATATTGAGTGCAGCACTTTCACAGCATCATTTTCCAAGATCTGAAATAGCTCAACTGGAATTGCAGCCTACTACCAATAAAATCTTTAGTTCAAACTGTACTATTCACACATTTGTTTTAAAATAATTGTATCCTTTGGACTAAATCTAAGATTTGTATGATTTTGATCGAATCTGGCATGGGACTATTCTCATCCATATCTGATATCTGGACTACCCAATCTGTGTTATAGGCATTATCCTCATAACTCCATGAAGTAGATTTCTTTTCTGGCTTGTTCAGTGTCAGTTTGGTTAAGTTGAGTTTCAAGTTCCCTGAGTCTCTTTTTCTCATATAATTATGGTTAG
The DNA here is from genome assembly GCF_014754425.2 of Oryx dammah. Taxonomy (NCBI): domain Eukaryota; kingdom Metazoa; phylum Chordata; class Mammalia; order Artiodactyla; family Bovidae; genus Oryx; species Oryx dammah. Next base: position 27,828,368 of record NW_024070196.1, on the reverse strand, counting down.
AGTTTGCTAGGAACTTGGGTAAGATTTGGAGGATGGAAGTATAGGAAGCAACCATTGGCCATAGTTTTCATGGTCAGAAGTCCCAGGTGGATTCTAATTCGTTGCTCTTTTTTCTTGCATCAAGCTTATATTCTGGACAGATAACCATACTGGCCGTAAGTGGCACCAAACTCAGTCCTAGCACTTGACTATGGACAGGCAGAGGCAGTAGCTGCTAGAGAAAATCATGGCTTCTCATAGACCTCTTCAGAAACTCTTCATACTCTTACACTGGTAGTTAACAGGGTTGGCCTCTTGGATTTTCCAGCAAGCTCTTACATGTCACAGTGCCAGTTCTTCAGACTAATCACTGACTTTCTTTGATGATCCATCCCCCTTCCAGATGTTTATTTACCCAATCTGCTCATACCCAAGCCCCAAGTTTGTGTAAGGGATTTATTTCTATAAGACTCATAGTAGTGTGTTTTCTTAGCTGAACACTGACTGATAGACACAATTATTTAGTTTTTATTTTGTATTAGAGTATAGTTGATTTACAATGTATTTCAGGTATACAGCAAAGGAGATATATATATCCTTATATATATAAAATATACTAGATATATAAAATAAAATATATGATATTTAAAAAATATTTGCACAATGTACATAAAATATATACATAAAATATTTATATATTTTATATATAGTGTATGTATATATATTCTTTTTCAGATTCTTTTCCTATATAATGTATTACAGACCACAGAGTAGAGTTCTCTGTACTGTACAGTACGTCTTTATTGATTCTCTATTTTATATATAGTAGTGAAAGGGAAAGGGAAGTCGCTCAGTCATGTCCGACTCTTTGCAACCCTGTGGACGGTAGCCTACCAGGCTCCTCCATCCATAGGATTTTCCAGGCAAGAGTCCTGGGGTGGGTTGCCGTTTCCTTCTCCAGGGGATCTTCCCAACCCACGGATCGAACCCGGGTCTCCCACATTGTAGGTAGACACTTTACCATCTGAGCCACCAAGGAAGTCATATATAGTAGTGCTTATATGTAAATCCCAACTTTCTAATTTATCCCTCCCCTATGTTTCCCCTTTGATAATTATAAATTATTTTCTAAGTTTGTTTTTGTATTATAAATAAATTCATCTATATCATTTTCATTGTAAAGTAATTAACCTCCAATTAAAATAAATAAATTTATATTTAAAAATAAATAAAAATAAAGACAAAAAAGATTCCATGTATAAATGATATCATATGATATTTGTATTTCTCTCTCTGACTTACTCACTTTGTATGACACTCTCTAATTCCATCCACGTTGCTGCAAATGGCATTATTTCATCGTTTTGGTGGCTGCTGTTCAGTTGCTCTTTGTGACCCCAGGGACTACAGCATGCCAGGCTTCCCTGTACTTCACCATCTCCCGGAGCGTGCTCAAATTCATGTCCATTGAGTCAGTGATGTCATCCAATCATCCCATCTTCTGTTGTCCCCTTCTCCTCCTGCCTTCAATCTTTCCCAGCATCACATCTTTCCTAATGAGTCTTTGCAGGACGTGGGCAAAGTATTGGAGTTGCACTTCAACATCAGTCCTTCAAGTGAATATTCAGGACTGGTTTCCTTTAGGATGGACTGGTTTGATCTCCTTGCACTCCAAGGGACTCTCAAGAGTCTTCTCCAACACCACAGTTCAAAAGCTTCAATTCTTCACTGTTCAGCCTTCTTTATGGTCTAACTCTCACATCCATACATGACTACTGGAAAAACCATAGCTTTGACTAGATAGACAGACATTTGTTGGTAAAGTAATGTCTCTGCTTTTTAATATGCTTTCTAGGTGTGTCATAGCTTTTCTTCCAAGGAGTAAGCGTTTTTAAATTTCATGGCTGCAGTCACCATCTCCAGTGATTTTGGAGCCCAAGAAAATAAAGTCTATCACTGTTTCCATTGTTTCCCCATCTATTTGCCATGAAGTGATGAGACCAGATGCTATGATCTTCATCTTTTAAATGTTGAATTTTAAGGCCGCTTTTTCACTCTCCTTTTTCACTTTCATCAAGAGGCTCTTTAGTTCGTCTTTGCTTTCTGCTGTTAGGATGGTGTTATCTCCATATCTGAGGTTATCATTATTTATCCAAGTAATCTTGATTCCAATTTGTGCTTCATCTAGCCCAACACTTCTCATGATGTACTCTGCATACAAGTTAAATTAGCATGGTGACACTATACAGCCTGGACAAACTCCCCTCCCAATTTTGAACCAGTACATTCTTCCATGTCCAGCTCTAATTGTTGCTTCTTGACCTGCATACAGTTTTTCAGGAGGCAGGTAATCTGGTCTGGTATTCTCATCTTTTTAAGAATCTTTCACAGTTTGTTTTGATCCACACAGTCAAAGGCTTTATGGAAGACAATGATGCAGAAGTTGGTGTATTTTTGGAACTCTCTTGCTTTCTCTGTGATCTAGCAAATGTTGGCAATTCGATCTCTCGTTCCTCTGCATTTTCAAAATCCAGGTTGAACATTTGGAAGTTCTCAGTTCACATACTATTGAAGACTTTTGAGCATTACTTTGCTAGCATGTGAGAAGAATTGCAATTACACAGTAGTTTGAATATCCTTTGGCATTGCCCTTCTTTGGGATTGGAATGAAAACTGACCTTTTCCAGTCCTGTGGCCAGTGCTGAGTTTTCCATGTTTGCTGGCATATTGAATGCAGCACTTTCACAGCATCAACTTTTAGGATTTGAAATAGTTCAAAGTTTTGTTTGTAGTGATGCTTTTATGGCTGAATGGAGTAATATTCTGTGTTTTCATTATTCATTCATATGTTGATGGACATTTAAGTTACTTTCCTGTCTTCACTATTGTAAATAGTGCTGCAATGATCTTTAATATGCGTGTATCATTTCAAAAAGGTTTTGCCCATATGGTTTTCTCCAAATATATGCCCAGAATGGGATTACTGGATCATATGAAATCTCTATTTGTAGTTTTTTTTTAGGGAACCTTCATAGTGTTCTCCATAATGGCTGTAAGAATTTACATTCCTACCAGTGTAGGGAAGTTCCCTTTTCTCCACAGCCTCTCCAGCATTTGTTGTTTGTAGACCTTTTGATGATGGCCATTCTGACCCATTCAAGGTGATAATGTATTGCAGTTTGATTTGCATTTCTCTAATAATTAGCAATGTTGAGAATTTTTTTCATATGCTTTTTGCCTATCTCTATGTCTTCTTTGGAGAAATGTCCATTTAGACCTTCTACTCATTTTTTTATTTAGTTTTTTTTTTAACATAGAACTGCATGATCTTTTATACATTTTAGAGATTAATCCATTGTTCATTGCATAATTTGAGAATATTTTCTCCTATTCTGTTGGTTATCTTTTTTGTTCATGGTTTCCTTTGCTGTGCAAAAGCTTTTATTTTAATTAGGCTCCATTTGTTTACTTTGTTTTTATTTTCATTACTCTAAGAGGTAGATCCAGAAAGATATTGCTGTGGTTTATGTCGAAGAGTTTGACTTTGTTTCTCTCTAAGAATTTTATAGTATTCATTCTTACATTTAGGTCTTTAGTCCATTTTGAATTTATTTTTGTGTATGGTATTAGAGAATGTTCTATTTTCACACTTTCACATGTGTCTATCAAGTTTTACCAGCACCACTAATTGGCAGGACCATCTTTTCTCTATTGTATAATCTTACCTACTTGGTCATAGATTTATTAGCCACGGGTGAGTGGATTTATTTCTGGGTTTTGTATCCTGTTTCATTTATTCATTTGGCTGTCTTTGTGCCACTACAATCCCTGGTGGCTCAGAGGTTAAAGTGTCTTCCTGCAATGCGGGAGACCCAAGTTCGATCCCTGGGTCAGGAAGATCCCCTGGAGAAGGAAATGGCAACCCACTCCAGTACTCTTGCCTGGAGAATCCCATGGAGGGAGGAGCCTGGTGGGCTACAGTCCATGGGGTCCCAAAGAGTTGGACACGACTGAGCGACTTCACTTTCACTTTCACATTCACTTTCATGAAGTCACAGAGCCCAATTCCTGAAGCCCCATCTTTTGTTCTAGAGATTTCTTGGACTTTTTCAGGTCTTCTCTGTTTCCATACAAATTTTAAGGTATTTTGTTCTAGATCTGCAAAAATATGTCACTGGTAATTTGATAGGGATTGCTTTGAATCTATGGATTACCTTGGGCTTTAAAATGATTTTAAATATATCAGTTATTCTAATCCAAGAACATGGATGTATCTTTTTATCTGTTTGTGTCATCTTTGATTTCTTTCATCAGTGTCTTAGAGTTTTCAGAGTACAAGTCTTTGCCTCCTTAGGTAGATTTATTCCTAGAGAGTTTATTCTTTTTGATATGATGGTAAATGAGATTGTTTTTGTAATTTCTATTTCTGATCTTTTGTTGTTAGTGTATAAAAATACAACAGATTTCTGTGTATTAATTTTTTATCCTGCAACTGTACTGAATTCCAGAGGTTTATTTACCCAACCTGTCCATACCTCAGCTCCAAGATTGTGTAAGGGACTTGTTCCTATAAGACTTGTAGTAGGTCTTTTTTCTTTACTGAACACTAACCAGTGGACACTATTATATTATTATTTTATACAGAGGCTCCAAGAAGTTGGTTGACTTGCTCAATTTTACAATTTTTTTGTGGCAGAACTGGGATTTAACTTAGGTTGGTCTTACTGTAAAGCAAAGATCCTGAATTCAAATGGCCTCAGAGGACAGGGAAAAGAATGACACAAGCTTAGAGGAGGAAATATTTCTCAGGAAGAAATAATGGGATTTTCTAGTACATAGCTCTCTAAAACATTCACTCAAGTTTCCTTGAGAACCAAAGACTTACATTATCAGTCTAAAACTCTTGCTTTTACTTTAGGTCAGTGCATTTACCTAATTAAAAAATAGGTGAATATAAGTTATAGATGAATTACCAAAAGACCTCTGGAGACAAATGGGACTGATCAAAAATTAAAGCCAAACCTTCATCTTTTATTGATTGATCATCCTGGTATATATTTTCAGCTCTAGATAATGTTAACTATGTAGAATTTCTGGCTTAGTGTGGTCTGATTTTCAAATATTTTTAAAAGATGCCAACAGTGTGAGTTTTCAAATAAAATTTTCCACATTAAATTTTTAAGTCTCTTATAATAAGGAACATGCTACATTTAATGTCCCTATCACTCTTGACAATGTTAAACATTTAGTATATGCTTATAGCTGAGTGTTTTTAAATCTGGAAAAACTCAGTAACTTTTTATATGTTAATTAGATCATAAATATTTCTTGATAAAATATTCCATATGAAAGCTGAAAGATGTAAACTTACTGAGTCATCTGTACTGGGATTTTCTGTATGTTAATTAGGTAACTTATGGGGCAATGAATGAGGAAATGGAACAAAAGATCTCCATACCACCCAATCCATTATACATTGCTATTATCATTCTAATGTGTCTTAATTTATCCTTGTAATTAGTCCCAAGTGTACATTATTCATGGGTTCATTATGATATTTTTATTCTTCTTATAATCACACTTTGAAATAAATATAGTACTTAATCAATTTGTATCATAATTCCTACTCAAATAATCATCAAAGCACCATGAAAATTGGTGTGATAGAGCTAGCAGTTTTTCTCCCACTTTCAATGAGATAATTAACATTAGCCAGTGATTACTAAAGTTGTAAATATATTTTTTAAAAATATCCTTGATGGAGATGTAGACTTATTTTAGAAATATTTTTCATCAAATGTTTTCTTTAGAAGTGCTAATATGAAAATGACTGAAAGCAGGAAATTGGTACTCACTTACTTACCGATCTCTTTATGCTTACTTTGTTAAATGTTAAAATTTTATCCTATCCTATGTTTTAAGAATGATCAATATGAAGTCAATGGTATGTTCAGCATTGAAGCTATTTCTGTCCATCAGGAAGTATTTGAAAGGAATAGATGATAATGGTTGGAAGTGGTTTATAAATAATTTTCAGAGTAGATATAATTTTTTCTCCATATCATTTCATATATTTTATGTCACAAGATCACAAAATCAAAAGAAAGGGTTTTGTTTGATTCTAAAGTCAACTTTTAAAACTTAATACTTGAACTTTTTGTTATCAAAGTTTTATATCTAGACTTCAGTTTTCAGCTGTGACATCTCAAGAGCTTGGGGATTGTCACTCCTGTTCTTAGAGCAACAAAAAGTTAGACAGAAAATCGGTGACTCTTTTTGGAGTTTTCAGAGCAAAACATCACCCTGAAATCTAGAGAGACAGGTAAATACAGAGTCCAAGTTGAGATCAGATTACCTAGATCAGAAGACCCTGGAGTCATCAATTGATAGCAATACTTAAATGACAGTTTTGACATATTTTAGAGGCTAAATAAGTGTCAGCAAGACTTTGGGAGACTCTTGGGAGCCACAGTTGTGGAACCACATTTTTGGAGCTTTACCAGTTTCCAGTGTGATAATCTGGGAAAGAACCCCTCCTGTCTCTGGTAGGGTGAAGGAAAGAGTACTCATGGTGATTATTCTTCATAATACAGAGCTTTCTCCATAATAAAGACTTACTTTACAGGAGGAAAGACTTTACCATGGCCTAGTTGAAGGAATGCAACCTCCAGTCTATAATTCTATATCCAATGAAATTGCCTCTAAAAGTGAGGGAGAAATAAAGGATTTCTCAGACAAACAAAAACTGAAGTAACTTACTATCAGCAGACCTGCCCTACATTAAATGCTAAATGATGTTCTTCTTTAGGTGGATGGGAAATTATATGTTAGAAACATGGGCCTAAATAAAAGAAAAGCAACAGAGGAAAAATAATTCATTTTTTTCTCATTTTAATTACTCTAAAAGGTAACTGTTCAAAGGAATAATATTGACAATATATTGGGTGTTTATAGCATACGGATAAGGGAAATAAATGACAGTAATGTCATAAGGGAGAGGAGAGAGGCAATAGCATTCTCTGTTAGAAGAACCTGCATTAAAGTGTAGTAGAATAGTATTATTTGAAGGTGGACTTAGATAAGATAAAAATGTACATTTTACACTCTGGAACAACCACTAAGTTTTATTTAAAGAAGTATAATTGATCCACCAAGAGAGGAGATAAAATAAAATCATATAAAATGCTCAATTAAAACCAGAGAAGGCAAAAAATTAGACTCTGACAATGACTAAACCATAGTAAAAACATGGTTTATATTAATCCAAGAATATCAGTTATCACTTTAAATGTGATTAGTCAAAAAATACCAATTAAAAGGCAGAGATTAAAACCAATACAGAATTGTAAAGTAAAATAAAAAATAAATAAATTAAAAAAAAATAAAAGGCAGAGATTGTCAGAGTAGATTAACAAAAGAAAGCTTAACTGTATGTTGTTGACAATAAGCCTGATTCAAATATGAAATTCAAATATGAAAACAGTTAAAAGTAGTGGGATGGAGAAAAGTATACAATGCCAACACTAATTGAAGCAAAGACTGAGTATCTCTATTAGATTTAGACAAAACACACTTCAGAACAAGAAAAGTTAGTTATCAAGAATAAGAGGGGTTCTATGTAACGATAAAGGGATCAGTTCTTCAGGAAGACTTATAATCCTAAACATGTATACACCTGATAACAATCAAAATATGTGAGGCAAAAACTGTTATAACTGAAAAAAGAAATAGACAAGTTCACTCTTATAATTGATCATTTCAACACCCCTTGACAATAATTGATAGGTCAGGCCGGCAGAAGAATCAATAAGAATGCCGTTGACCTGACTAACACTATCAGTTAACTTGATATAATTGATATTTATAGAACACTCCACACAACAACATCAATATGTATGTTCTTCTCAAACTCACATGGAATATTCACTAAGATATACCACGAGGTGGAGCATGAAACACATTCTTTAAATTTTTAAGAATAGAAATTATACATGATATGTTCTCCAGTCACAATGGAATTAATATAGATGTCAAAAACAGAAAGCACACTTAGGAACCCAAATTTGAATTTCCAATACAATGCTACAATGAAAGGAAACAAGGATTCTGTGGTGACAAGTGGGCTTTCTTCTCATCGACACTGGATATGGTCCATCCTTTCTACTTCCATCCTTCCTACTTAGTCCTTGTGTGTTGTGAGTCAGGGCCCCAGCTTGCCTCTTGTTTTTACCAATGAGTTTCTGTTTCTGTGTTCTGTTCTTTTTGTTTTAGAAGTTTGTTTGTTTGTTTGAGAAGAAGATACAGAAATATCTTCACTGTGTCATCCTCAAACTGGAAGCCCACAGTTGGCTTCTTAAGGGTCATTGTAATTTGATAACTAATCTCTTTTGACAGTGCTATAAGAGCAGGCTAACTAGCCTGATAACATTCTACCACAACGCTCATCAATAATGAAAATGGCCTTTCCAACAAAGACAATCATTTCATGACATTTTTCAAAGCATTTACATATCCACAAGGAAAATATGAAATATTTTACACCTTTCACATTCTGCTGTCCAGGGAACACACTATGTTATTTTTTTAATCCCTTAACTCTGCATAGAGCATGGTTCTCCTTTAAAATAAGTTGATCTCCATATAAGTTAAAGAGAAATGTGGACCTAGAGTTAGGTGATAATATATATAGCTTAAAATTAAGTCAACAGTTGGTCAAAATTGACTCCAATATACACAAGAGAGTGAATCATAGAGATTTCCATCCAAAAGTTATAAAATCTATGTTTGTCTTAATTTATTTGAAAAAGAAATGAATTAGATAAAAGACATTCAAATGTACCTAAGTACACACAATAATCATTATTAGTAATATTCCTGTCATATTATTATATGTGAATTATTATTATTATCAAATAAAAGAAGCCTTCCTTCTTCCCTTTATCTTTCATGTCTCTATTCATTCATCATGTATTTATTGCCTATTATTTTCCAGGCACTGTTCTGTGTCCTGGTAATCTGTCAGTGAACACAGTAGATGAACATATTTGTCTTTATACTACTTCTGTTACTAAGTATGTTAATAATTTTTAACTCTTATGTGGTGTTTACTGTGAGCCACTAACTCAACTGCCCAAAACGTGGTAGGAACTATTAGTGTTTTACAGATAAGGAAACCATGGCACAGAGAAACTAAGTAACTTGGCTAAGTTACACAGCCAGTAACACAGGGCACTGGGACGTGAAGTGGTCAGAGGCAATTAACCTTAACTATCAGACATACATGGAGAAGGCAATGACACCCCACTCCAGTACTCTTTCCTGGAGAATCCCATGGATGGAGGAGCCTGGTAGGCTGCAGTCCATGGGGTCACTAAGAGTTGGACACAACTGAGTGACTTCATTTTCACTTTTCACTTTCATGCATTGGAGAAGGAAATGGCGACCCACTCCAGTGTTCTTGCCTGGAGAATCCCAGGGACAGGGGAGCCTGGTGGGCTGCTGTCTATGTGGTCGCACAGAGTCGGACACGACTGAAGCGACTTAGCAGCAGCAGCATCAGACATACATATGGTATGAATGCTTGTCTGATTTATATACTAGAATCAGTTATCAACTGGAGCTATAATGATCTTCATTTTGCTTTTCCATATTTCAACAATAATATAATGATCTCTGCAAAAAGACCAGAAAACATAGAAAAATCATAAGAAAAATAAAATAATCTGGATTCTACTACCTGAAGACAGTTAACATACTTGTGCATGTATGTGTGTGTGTTTATCCATATGTGTGCAAGCTCAGTGGCTCCGACTCTCTATGACCCCGTGGACTGTAGCATGCCAGGCTTCTCTGTCCATGGAATTTTCCAGGCAAGAATACTGGAGTGGGTTGTCATTTCCTACTCCAAAGGTTCTTCCCAACCCGGGATCAAACCTACACCTCCTGTGTCTCCCACGTTGGCAGCTGGTTTCTTTACCACTGTGCCAACATATATGTCCATATAAATCCATAGCTAGCTAGCTAGATAGATAGATAAATATAGTGTATGTATTGCTCAATATGTAAGGTTTTGAAATGTTTCTTTTCACTTAAAACATTATTTTAAGCTGCCAGTAATCTGTTACATGGGGCTTCCCAAGTGACTCAATGGTGAAAAAAATCTGCCTGTTAATGCAGGAGATGTGGGTTTGATCCCTGGGGCAAGAAGAACCCTTGGAGGAGGAAGGAGATTATTGCCATTTTAAATACACAGAGGGGAATGTTTTAATCTAAACATGTAGAACAAAATAATATCATTAATTGGATAACTGAATATTGCAATGATATTTGTAATAATGTTATGACTGTATGGTAGGAAAAAGAATCCCTGCCCTATTGGATTCAACTGGACAGAAATATCATGTCTCATAAACCTGTCAAGTTAATCTGAATCATAGAGGTTGACAGGGAAATAAAGATGAAAATCATTGTTCCAAAAATTGGGGATTGTAAATCTCCTACATAAATATACATGTTCAATTTAATAGTGATAATCCTCCAATATAGATGAGCAGCATTATCTGCCTTGATAATATTTTTTAATATCACGGGCAGGATTTTACCTTCCACATCAAAAACACTTTGAAAAATTGTTACTTGGGGACCCTGTGCACACTGTAAAAGTAATGATATAACAGGATTTTTTCTTATTGAAATGAAAGTGGAATTAGAATCTATGCATTTACAGGTTAAAAATAATCTCTTAAAGCTTATTTTCAATCAAAATTCATAGCAAATTCCGACCACTTTATTTTTCTTAAGGGAATTCATCACTATGGTTATTTCTCCACTAAGCCTGTCCTGTTAAAACTCTATAAAATGTAAGAACAATTTATTAACTAAAGAATGTTTACTAAAGTTGTTTTAGGAAATCTTGATGTTTAAAGTGCAGCTTTTATAGGCAAGGATTGTTGACTATTTCATTTTATAACATAAGAAAAAATATAAAGAAAAGTAATGAGCAAATATTATCCAGTATTTTGCTGTTCAGTCACTTAGTAGTGTCTGACTCTTTGTGACACCATAGACTGCAGTACACCAAGCTTCCTTGTCCTTCACCATCTCCCGGAGCTTGCACAAACTCATGCCCATTAAGTCTGTGATGCCATCTAACCATCTATCCTCTGTTGTCCGTTTCCCCTCCTGCCTTCAATCTTTCTCAACATCAGGGTCTTTTCTAACGAGTCAGCTCTTCGCCACAGGTGGCCAAAGTATTAGAGTTTTAGCTTCAGCATCAATCCTTCTATTGAATATTCAGGGTTGATTTCCTTTAGGACGGACTGGTTTGATCACCTTGCAGTCCAAGGGACTATCAAGTGTCTTCTCCAACACCATAGTTGAAAAGCATCAGTTCTTCAGTGCTCAGTTTTCTTTATAGTCCAACTCTCACATCCATACATGACTACTGGAAAAATCATTGCTTTGACTACACAGACCTTTTTTGGCACATTACTGTGTTTGCTTTTTAATACTCTGTCTAGGTTTTTCGTAGCTTTTCTTCCAAGGAGCAAGTGTTTTTTAATTTCATGGCTGCAGTCATCATCTGCAATGATTTTGGAGCCCCCCAAAATGAAGTCTCTCACTGTTTCCACTTTTTCCTCATCTATCTGCCATGAAATGATGGGACCAGATGTCATGATCTTACTTTTTTGAATATTGAATTTTAAGCCAGCTTTTTCACTCTCCTCTTTCACCTTAATCAAGAGGCTCTTTAGTTCCTCTTTGCTTTCTGCCGTAAGGGTGGTGTCATCTGCATGTCTAAGGTTATTGATATTTCTCCCAGCAATCTTGATTCCAGCTTGTGCTTCATCCAGCCTGGCATTTCACATGACGTACTCTACATATAAGTTAAATATTCGGGGTGACAATACACAGCCTTGACAAACTCCTTTCCCAGTTTGGAACTGTTTTGTTTTTCCATGTCCAGTTCTAACGGTTGCTTCTTGACCTGCATATGGGTTTCTCAGGAGTCACCTAAGGTGGTTTGGTATTCCCATCTCTTTAAGAATTTTACAGTTAGTTGTGATCTATACGGTCAAAGGCTTTAGAGTAGTCAACCAAGCAGAAGTAGATGGTTTCTGAAATTCTCTTGCTTTTTCTATCATCCAACAGATGTTGGCAATTTGATCCGTGGTTCCTCTGTCTTTTCTAAATCCAGGTTGAATATCTAGAAGTTCTCAGTTCATGTACTGTTGAAACCTAGCTTGGAGAATTTTGAGCATTACTTTGCTAATGTGTGAAATGAGTACAATTTTGCGGTAGTTTGAACATTCTCTGGTATTGCCTTTCTTTGGAACTGGAATGAAAACTGGCCTTTTTCAGTCCAGTGGCCACTGCTGTTTTCCAACTTTGCTGGCACATTGAGTGCAGCACTTTAACAGCATCATTTTTTATGATTTGAAATAGTTCAGCTGGAATTCCATCACCTCCACTCAGTTCAGTTCAGTTCAGTAGCTCAGTCGTGTCCAACTCTTTGCGACCCCATGAATCACAGCATGCCAGGCCTCCCTGTCCATCACCAACTCCCACAGTTCATTCAGACTCACATCCATTGAGTCAGTGATGCCATCCAGCCATCTCATCCTCTGTCGTCCCCATCTCCTCCTGCCCCCAATCCCTCCTAGCATCAAAGTCTTTTCCAATGAGTCAGCTCTTTGCATGAGGTGGCCAAAGTACTGGAGCTTCAGCTTTAGCATCATTCCTTCCAAAGAAATCTCAGGGCTGATCTCCTTCAGAATGGACTGGTTGGATCTCCTTGCAGTCCAAGGGACTCTCAAGAGTCTTCTCCAACACCACAGTTGAAAAGCGTCAATTCTTTGGTGCTCAGCCTTCTTCACAGTCCAACTCTCACATCCATACATGACCACAGGAAAAACCATGGCCTTGACTAGACAGACCTTAGTTGGCAAAGTAATGTCTCTGCTTTTGAATATACTATCTAGGTTGGTCATAACTTTTCTTCCAAGGAGTAAGCGTCTTTTAATTTCATGGCTGCAATCACCATCTGCAGTGATTTTGGAGCCCCCAAAAATAAAGTCTGACACTGTTTCCACTGTTTCTCCATCTATTTCCCATGAAGTGATGGAACCAGATGCCATGATCTTCGTTTTCTGAATGTTGAGCTTTAAGCCAACTTTTTCACTCTCCTCTTTCACTTTCATCAAGAGGCTTTTTAGTTCCTCTTCACTTTCTGCCATAAGGGTGGTGTCATCTGCATATCTGAGGTTATTGATATTTCTCCTGGCAATCTTGATTCCAGCTTGTGTTTCTTCCAGTCCAGCATTTCTCGTGATGTACTCTGCATAGAAGTTAAACAAGCAGGCTGACAATATACAGCCTTGACGCACTCCTTTTCCTATTTGGAACCAGTCTGTTGTTCCATGTCCAGTTCTAACTGTTGCTTCCTGACCTGCATACAGATTTCTCAAGAGGCAGGGCAGGTGGTCTGGTATTCCCATCTCTTTCAGAATTTTCCGCAGTTTATTGTGATCCACACAGTCAAAGGCTTTGGCATAGTCAAAAGCTAAGGCCTATTTGACTTCACATTCCAGGCTGTCTCACTCTAGGTGAGTAATCACACCATTGTCACGGAGATCATTTTTGTATAGCTCTTCTGTATATTCCTGCCACTTCTTTTTAATAAATAATCTAAAAATTAAATAGTAAATTAATTTAATAACTAATCTTCTTAGATGCATACCATTCTGTCCTTTACTGTGCCCATCTTTTCTGAAATATTCCCTTGGTATCTCTAATTATCAAGCATGCTACACCACTATTTTTGTCAGATTTCTGAATAGTTTGCATTTTTATAATTTGGGGATAAAATTAAATTGCTTCTTATAAAATGTAATTCAAAAGATCCGGTATGGATTCTTTTTTCACTGGGGATTAGAAATTGCTGTGATGCTTTTTTAAAATAAATAAACAATTTTTATTTATTCAACTTGGATAAACTTGAAGCTAGAACTTTCTTAATGGAAGAAACCAAAGAAGCGAAGAAGGAATGAAGGAAAATCTTCACCCATGTGTTTAACCAACTTTTATTGCAATATTCTATGTGCCATATTTTGTGTTTGAAGTCATTCTACTTGGGTAAGGTCCTGTAGCTAATACTAAATGGAGGTAAGATCTGAAGCACCTTCTCTTTACCCTACTGCCCTGCTTTAGTGGTAGTATTAAAAGGTGTATAGAAACCAAATGATAACAACAGGGAATGGTCAGTAAGAACTATAAAAATACTGAGGTCACAAAGACAAATTGACTGCATTCATTCAACAGGGCCATGTGAAATGGGCAAGATTATATACTTATTCTACAGCTCTTTTTAAAAATTATTTTTACTTTATTTTACTTTATAATATGTATTGGTTTTACCATACATTGACATGAATCCGCCATGGGTGTACATGAGTTCCCAATCATGAACCCCCCTCCCACCTCCCACCCTATATCATCTCTCTGGATCATCCCCTTTATTCAAAAGTATAATTAAAAAAAAAACAGTATTTGTAGCTGTTTTTAGCAATGACTGCAAATATTCATTAATATATATATAATGAAAGATATTATGTCCTTTGAGGCTTCCCAGGTAGCTCAGTGGTAAAGAATCTGCCTGCCAAGCAGATGTGGGTTCAATCCCTGGGCTGGGTAGATCCCCTGGAGAAGGAAACAACAACCTGGTCCAGTATTCTTGCCTGGAAAATCCCATGGGCAGTGGAGCCTGGCAGGACTCACAAAGACTTAGCATCTAAATGATTTAGCATCTAAACAGCAGTTATGTTCATTAATAAGGAAGTTATCGTGTTAATTAATATTTTTATGAGTTAATTCAAGAGAATGAATCAAACACATGATCTCTGACACTGTTAAATTCCAACTTTGTAGGCATAATTTAAGTAATCAGTGAGGCAACTTAAAATGTTTTACTGTGAAGTGAAATCATGTAGTTTTTGTCCTTCTGTGACTGACTTATTTCACATGGAATAATGACTTCATGGTTAATGTTGCATATTTCAAAATCACCTTTTTTTAAACAATGTATAGCACATTGTATACACATTGTAATATTTTATTTATCCATTTATCTGTGGATGGACATTTATATTGTTTCCATATCTTGGCATATCAATTGTAAATTGTGCTGCAATGAACACTAGAGTACAGATATCTTTCTGAAATTCTGATTTCAATTATTTTGGAGATATATCTGGAAATGAGATTATGGGGTCATATTAACTTTTGAAGAAACTCCACACTGTTTAACGTTGTGATGGTACTATTTTACATTCCTACCAACAGTATTTAGAAGGCAATGGCAACCCACTCCAGTACTCTTGCCTCGAGAATCCCATGGACGGAGGAGCCTGGTAGGCTGCAGTCCATGGGGTCACGAAGAGTCGGGCACGACTGAGCGACTTCACCTTCACTTTTCACTTTCATGCATTGGAGAAGGAAATGTCAACCCATTCCAGTGTTCTTGCCTGGAGAATCCCAGCGGCGGGGGAGCCTAGGGGGCTGCCGTCTATGGGGTCACACGATGTTGGAGATGACTGAAGGGACTTAGCAGCAGCAGCAACAGCTTTTATAAGGATTTCAATTTCTCTACATCCTCACCAACAGTGTTGACTTCTTCCTCTTTTTTTAATAGCCATCTTAACACCTGAGTCAGTCAGTCAGTCAGTTCAGTCACTCAGTCATGTCCAACTCTTTGCCACCCCAAGGACTGCAGCATGCCAGGCCCCCCTGTCCATCACCAACTCCTGGAGTTTACTCAAGTTCATGCCCATTGAGTCGGTGATGTCATCCAACCATCTCATCCTCTGTCATCCCCTTCTCCTCCTGCCTTCAATCTTTCCCAGCATCAGAGTCTTTTCAAATGAGACAGCTCTTCACATCAGGTGGCCAAAGTACTGGAGTTTCAGCTTCAGCATCAGTCCTTCCAATGAATATTCAGGACTGATCTCCTTTAGGATGGACTGGTTGGATCTCCTTGCAGTCCAAGGGACTCTCAAGAGTCTTCTCCAACACCACAGTTCAAAAGCTTCACTTCTTCAGTGCTCAGCTTTCTTTATAGTCCAACTATCACATCCATACACATCTACTGGAAAAACCAGAGCCTTGACTAGATGGACTTTTGTTGGCAAAGTAATGTCTCTGGTTTGTAATATACTGTCTAGGTTGGTCGTAACTTTTCTCCCAAGGAGTAAGCATCTTTTAATTTTGTGTCTTTTAAATACCTGAGTAATGGTACTTATTGTGGTTAGGTGATGCCTTTTCTTGATAATTAGTAACATTGAGCACGTTTTCATGTATCAGTTGTCCGTTGGTATGTCTGCATTAGAGAAATGATCTTGATCTGTAATGAGCTATCTTAAGAAATTCAATTCAATATTATTTATAGATTGCCTGCTATGTACTTGGCATTTTGCTGTTCCTGGATTAACACATGTAGGTGAAATATTAGCCCTGATATCAGGAACAATTCAGTAGTAGAAACAGATAAATACATGATGTAGTATATGGTAGAGAAACAGAGAGTAATAAAGGAGTACAGAAGACAACCAGAGGAATCTTCAGCTCTTCATGGAGTTGAAGCTGGTTTCATGGAGAACAGAACATCTGAATTGGAATTTGAAGGACCTCGTTACCCATTATGTATAAAAAAGAAAGCAAATTTTCTGGCTTGGTGAAATGAATACCAAGTGGAATTCAGTTAGTAAAACTTTTTTCCCCTTGATTTCCATTCCAAATAGGTCCTTCTTTTATATTCACTATATTTGTTATTAATAAAACTGTTCACTCATTATCTAAAAGGGAAACCAACCTTACAGTTCTCTTTTTGACATACTCTTACATCAATACAGTTTCTTGTTTCATGTGGCCATATCATCTCTTAGCCAAACCACTATAAAGGTGTTTTAGCTGGTCTCCTATATACTGCCAACAGAATAATCTTTCTAAAATACAAATCTAGTCATTCACTATGTGGCCAGAAACTTCAGTGATTTCCAGAACTTCCCAGATAAATGTCAAGTTTATAATAAATCAATAATTTTTTTTAATATTTAGATTAAAAAAATTTACTTGGGAATAGCAACTAAGATACAGGTTTGAGGGAGTACACTAGAATTGAAATTGTTAGAGGAATTTGTCAGCCTTGTTTAGCTCCCTATCCCTACCACCTAGCACAGGCAAAGCATTTGATACTATTTATTGAATGTGTAAATATACTTATACAAATATTATAGTTCATATGCAAGCATTTATAAATAATGTATCAGTTCAGTTCAGTTGCTCAGTCATGTCCGAATTTTTGCAACCCCATGTTCTGAAACCTGCCAGGCTGCTCTGTCCTTCACCAACTCCCAGAGCTTGCACAAACTCATGTCCATCGAGTCAGTGATGCCATCCAACCATCTCATACTTTGTCATCCCTTTTTCCTCCTGCCTTCAATCTTTCCCAGCATCAGGTCTTTTCTAATGAGTCAGCTCTTCACATCAAGTGGCCAAAGTACTGGCACTTCAGTTTGAGCATCAGTCCTTCCAATGAATATTCAGAATTGGTTTCCTTTAGGATCGACTTTTTTTATCTCTTTGCAGTCCAAGGGACTCTCAAGAGTCTTCTCCAACACCACAGTTCAAAAGCATCACTACTTCCTTGGTGCTCAGCTTTCTTTATGGTCCAACTCTCACATCCATACATGCTACTGGAAAAAACCATAGCTTTGACTAGACAGACTTTTGTTGGCGAAGTAATGTCTCTGCTTTTTAATATGCTGTCTAGGTTTGTTATAGCTTTTCTTCCAAGGAGCAAGTGTCTTTTAATTTCATGGCTGCAATCACCATCTGCAATGATTTTGGAGTCCAAGAAAATAAAATCTGTCACTTTTTCCATTGTCTCCCCCAAGTATTTGCCATGTAATGTATAATACTGAAAATCTCCTGTTTATTGCTGCATGTAATCCTGCTAGTTGTTTTGCATTAATGTTTTTATTACCTTTATTTACATTGTCTTTAATACATTTATTTACATTATAGTCTCTCTTTTACGAGTGAAATAGCTAAGATTTTGAAAGGTTAAAAAATTTGCCCGATGTCACATAGCCAATGAGAGGCATTGCTGCTGCTGCTGCTGAGTCACTTAGGTCGTGTCTGACTTCGTGCGACCCCATAGACAGCAGCCCACCAGGCTCCTCCATCCCTGGGATTCTCCAGGCAAGAACACTGGAGTGGGTTGCCATTTCCTTCTCCAGTGCATGAAAGTGAAAAGTGAAAGTGAAGTCGCTCAGTTGTATACGACTCTCAGTGACCCCATGGACTGCAGCCTACCAGGCTCTTCCGGCAAGATTACTGGAGTGGGGTGCCATTTCCTTCTCCAGTGCATGAAAGTGAAAAGTGAAAGTGAAGTCGCTCAGTTGTATACGACTCTTAGTGACCCCATGGACTGCAGCCTACCAGGCTCTTCCGGCAAGATTACTGGAGTGGGGTGCCATTGCCTTCTCTGAATGAGTGGCATTACTGAGATTCAAAACAAGGTCTGCTTGACTAAAATCTGTACTCTTTCTTTATAACAATCTGCCTTGTTTTTCTGTCTCTTGTGTCCCATCTGTCTACCATTATTTACTAAGGTAATGAAAGGCCTCATTTATAAAACTAATTACCCTTATATCAGAGGAAGTTTTCTGTGTATGTATTACCCTCTACTCCTCTACTTCCCACCATAAATATATTGGAGCTATTTTAATAGTACTGAAAATGATTTTCAAAGGCAGAATGTTTTTTCAAGGTAAGGCAGGTTTAGGTAATAATAAATAATAAATTCATTAAAAAAAAAGAAGTAGTAAATCTGAAGACAATTGCTCTGCTTGTACATCACTATTTTAACTACAAGGATTCTCTAATTGAAATAAACATGCAAGTTCTTATAGAATTTTGTCTCTTCAGAGAACTTACTGTGTTTACAATGATTGTATTTTCATAATGTTTTAATGGATTAGGAATTTATTTCCTTTGGGCTTGATGGATTAACTCTACTAGCTTCTGGCTTCATGCTGGCACACACTAGAAATGTACCTATACTTGTAACAAATCCACCCAGGATTAGATCAAATTCTAACAACAACTGCATAAACAAAACTAAAGGGCTAATAGTTTTTCCGGGATAAATTAGAATAGAAACAGGCTGCTTATCAAAAGCAACTGAGGAACCAAGTTTTAGTAATTGTAGTTTAGTTATCACTTTTGTCTTCTACTATTGATTGCTTTGTCTTTTATTTTAGTTTTCCATTTTATAAATTTGGATCTTTGTCTTTTAAAGCTACCTTTCGACTTTCAGCATGTAAAAATCTTGGAAGTCAACACGCCATCCTAACAAAGCCTGAACAAGCTGAAGAATCAAAAACTTTTCTTTAAAAAGATATAGTAATCAAGATATTTTTCTCTATTCTTAAAGAGGAGTGAGGTCACAAGGCAAACTTGAAGAGATAGACAGGTAGATACAGAAAATCATAACATTCCAGAGCAAAAACCCATGAGCAGAAATTTCTATGGGGAACCGGAGTTGGGTGGGGAAATACTCAACTGTCATTGACAAGTATCTAGAGGCTTAATATTGATAAATCTGAGAATGAAAAATTTACAGGGACCTAGTCAGAAAAAAGCTCCACAGTTTTTTCAGTTTTACCTCCAAGAATGTAGCCCAATTCAACATCAATTAAAACAAAACCACCGTGTGATTCAGCAATCCCACTTCTGGGTATATATCCGAAAGATATCAAATCACTATCTTGAAGAGACACCTGCGCCCTCATGTTCTTTCAGCATTACTTGTAATAGCCAAACCTGGAAATGACCTAGTGTCTGTTGACGCATGAATGTATAAAGAAAATATTATATATATATAATGTAATTTTCACTGCATACCGTGATGTGACGTGATGGGCGTGTTAAATCTCATTATTGTGGTAATCGCTGTACAATATGTCTGTGTCATATTAGTACATTGTACTACAACTCACACAATATTATATGCCAATTGTATCACAGTAATGCTGGAAAAAACATAAAATTGATTTACCTAAATTGATTGCTTTGGGGGACTGTTTGAAATGTTGGTTCCAAAATTTCTCTGATAATACAAGTACATAACACTTCTCCCACCACTTTGCCCACTCTTTCCCAACCATCCTTAAGGCTTCTTTTTCTTCACTTATGTCGTTAATATTCACACTCCTTAGCATTTTGTCTTATGTCCATATGTCTTCTTACTCTTTAGACTGACTTTTGATACTTTCAGTTCAGTTCAGTCACTGAGTCGTGTCCGAATCTTTGCGACCCCATGAATCGCAGCACGCCAGGCCTCCCTGTCCATCACCAACTCCTGGATTCACCCAAACTCAAGTCCATTGAGTCGGTGATGCCATCCAGCCATCTCATCCTCTGTCATCCCCTTCTCCTCCTGTCCTCAATCCCTCCCAGCATCAGAGTCTTTTCCAATGAGTCAACTCTTCACATGAGGTAGCCAAAGTATTGGAGTTTCAGCTTTAGCATCAGGCCTTCCAAAGAACACCCAGGACTGATCTCCTTTAGAATGGACTGGTTGGATCTCCTTGCAGTCCAAGGGACTCTCAAAAGTCTCCCAACACCACAGTTCAAAAGCATCAATTCTTCAGTGCTCAGCTTTCTTCATAGTCCAACGCTCACATCCATACATGACCACTGGGAAAACCATAGCCTTGACTAGATGGACCTTTGTTGGCAAAGTAATGTCTCTGCTTTTCAATGTGCTGTCTAGGTTGGTCATAACTTTTCTTCCAAGGAGTAAGCATCTTTTAATTTCATGGCTGCAATCACCATCTGCAGTGATTTGGGAGACCAAAAATATAAAGTCAGACACTGATCCCACTGTTTCCCTGTCTATTTCCCATGAAGTGATTGGACCAGATGCCATGATCTTCGTTCTCTGAATGTTGAGCTTTAAGCCAACTTTTTCACTCTCCTCTTTCACTTTCATCAAGAGGCTTTTTAGTTCCTCTTCACTTTCTGCCATAAGGGTGGTGTCATCTGCATATCTGAGGTTATTGATATTTCTCCCAGCAATCTTGATTCCAGCTTGTGCTTCTTCCAGCCTGGCATTTCTCATGATATATTCTGCATATAAGTTAAATAAGCAGGGTGACAATATACAGCCTTGACGTACTCCTTTTCCTATTTGGAACCAGTCTGTTGTTCCATGTCCAGTTTTTTTTTTTTTTTTTT
>NW_024070196.1:27803014-27806992 GCF_014754425.2 Oryx dammah | reverse complement strand
CCCCCTCCCACCCCCCTCCCCACAACATCTCTCTGGGTCATCCCCGCGCGTCAGCCCCAAGCGTGTCATATCCTGCATCAGACATAGACTGGCATTTCGATTCTTACATGATATTATACATGTTTCAATGCCATTCTCCCAAATCATCACACCCTCTCCCTCTCCCTCTGAGTCCAAAAGTCCGCTATACACATCTGTGTCTTTTTTGCTGTCCTGCATACAGGGTCATCATTGCCATCTTCCTAAATTCCGTATATATGTGTTAGTATACTGTATTGGTGTATTTCTTTCTGGCTCACTTCACTCTGTATAATCGGCTCCAGTTTCATCCATCTCAGCAGAACTGATTCAAATGTATTCTTTTTAATGGCTGAGTAATACTCCATTGTGTATATGTACCACAGCTTGCTTATCCATTCGTCTACTGATGGACATCTAGGTTGTTTCCATGTCCTGGCTATTATAAACAGTGCTGCAATGAACACTGGGGTACATGTGTCTCTTTCAATTCTGGTTTCCTCTGTGTGTATGCCCAACAGTGGAATTGCTGGGTCATAAGGCATTTCTATTTGCAATTTTTTAAGGAATCTCCACACTGTTCTCCATAGTGGCTGTACTAGTTTGCATTGCCACCAACAGTGTAGGAGGGTTCCCTTCTCTCCACATCCTCTCCAGCATTTATTGCTTGCAGATTTTTGGATCGCAGACATTCTGACTGGTGTGAAGTGGTACCTCATTGTGGTTTTGATTTGCATTTCTCTAATAATGAGTGATGTTGAGCATCTTTTCATGTGTTTGTTGGCCATCCGTATGTCTTCTTTGGAGAAATGTCTATTTAGTTCTTTGGCCCATTTTTTGATTGGGTCGTTTATTTTTCTGGAATTGAGCTGCAGGAGTTGCTTGTATATTTTTGAGATTAGTTGTTTGTCAGTTGCTTCGTTTGCTATTATTTTCTCCCATTCGGAAGGCTGTCTTTTCACTTTGCTTATGTTTTCCTTTGTTGTGCAGAAGCTTTTAATTTTAATTAGATCCCATTTGTTTATTTTTGCTTTTATTTCCAGAATTCTGGGAGGTGGATCATAGAGGATCCTGCTGTGGTTTATGTCGGAGAGTGTTTTGCCTATGTTCTCCTCTAAGAGTTTTATAGTTTCTGGTCTTACATTTAGATCTTTAATCCATTTTGAGTTTATCTTTGTGTGCGGTGTTAGAAAGTGATCTAGTTTCATTCTTTTACAAGTGGTTGACCAGTTTTCCCAGCACCACTTGTTAAAGAGATTGTCTTTACTCTATTGTATATTCTTGCCTCCTTTGTCAAAGATAAGGTGTCCATATGTATGTGGATTTATCTCTGGGCTTTCTATTTTGTTCCATTGATCTATATGTCTGTCTTTGTGCCAATACCATACTGTCTTGATGACTGTGGCTTTGTAGTAGAGCCTGAAGTCAGGCAAATTGATTCCTCCAGTTCCATTCTTCTTTCTCAAGATTGCTTTGGCTATTTGTGGTTTTTTGTATTTCCATACAAATCTTGAAATTATTTGTTCTAGTTCTGTGAAAAATATCGCCGGTATCTTGATAGGGATTGCATTGAATTTGTAAATTGCTTTGGGTAATATACTCATTTTCACTATATTGATTCTTCTGATCCATGAGCATGGTATATTTCTCCATCTATTAGTGTCCTCTTTGATTTCTTTCATCAGTGTTTTATAGTTTTCTGTATATAGGTCTTTAGTTTCTTTAGGTAGATATATTCCTAAGTATTTTATTCTTTTTGTTGCAATGGTGAATGGAGTTGTTTCCTTAATTTCTTCTTCTACTTTCTCATTATTAGTGTATAGGAATGCAAGGGATTTCTGTGTGTTGATTTTATATCCTGCAACTTTACTATATTCATTAATTAGCTCTAGTAATTTTCTGGTAGAGTCTTTAGTGTTTTCTATGTAGAGGATCATGTCATCTGCAAACAGTGAGAGTTTTACTTCTTCTTTTCCAATTTGGATTCCTTTTATTTCTTTTTCTGCTCTGATTGCTGTGGCTAAAACTTCCAGAACTATGTTGAATAGTAGTGGTGAAAGTGGGCACCCTTGTCTTGTTCTTGACTTAAGGGGAAATGCTTTCAATTTTTCACCATTGAGGATAATGTTTGCTGTGGGTTTGTCATATATAGCTTTTATTATATTGAGGTATGTTCCTTCCATTCCTGCTTTCTGGAGAGTTTTTATCATAAATGGATGTTGAATTTTGTCAAAGGCCTTCTCTGCATCTATTGAGATAATCATATGGTTTTTATTTTTCAATTTGTTAATGTGGTGAATTACATTGATTGATTTGCGGATGTTGAAGAATCCTTGCATCCCTGGGATAAAGCCCACTTGGTCATGGTGTGCGATCTTTTTAATGTGTTGTTGGATTCTGATTGCTAGAATTTTGTTGAGGATTTTTGCATCTATGTTCATCAGTGATATTGGCCTGTAGTTTTCCTTTTTTGTAGTATCGTTGTCAGGTTTTGGTATTAGGGTGATGGTGGCCTCATAGAATGAATTTGGAAGTTTCCCTTCCTCTGCAATTTTCTGGAAGAGTTTGAGTAGGATAGGTGTTAACTCTTCTCGAAATTTTTGGTAGAATTCAGCTGTGAAGCCGTCTGGACCTGGGCTTTTGTTTGCTGGAAGATTTCTGATTACAGTTTCAATTTCCGTGCTTGTGATGGGTCTGTTAAGATTGTCTATTTCTTCCTGGTTTAGTTTTGGAAAATTGTATTTTTCTAAGAATTTGTCCATTTCTTCCAGGTTGTCCATTTTATTGGCATATAATTGCTGATAGTACTCTCTTATGATCCTTTGTATTTCTGTGTTGTCTGTTGTGATCTCTCCATTTTCATTTCTGATTTTATTGATTTGATTTTTCTCTCTTTGCTTCTTGATAAGTCTGGCTAATGGTCTGTCAATTTTATTTATCCTTTCAAAGAACCAGCTTTTGGCTTTGTTGATTTTTGCTATGGTCTCTTTTGTTTCTTTTGCATTTATTTCTGCCCTAATTTTTAAGATTTCTTTCCTTCTGCTAACTCTGGGGTTCTCTAATTCTTCCTTTTCTAGTTGCTTTAGGTGTAGAGTTAGGTTATTTATTTGACTTTTTTCTTGTTTCTTGAGGTATGCCTGTATTGCTATGAACTTTCCTCTTAGCACTGCTTTTATAGTGTCCCACAGGTTTTGGGTTGTTGTGTTTTCATTTTCATTCGTTTCTATGCATATTTTGATTTCTTTTTTGATTTCTTCTGTGATTTGTTGGTTATTCAGAAGCGTGTTGTTCAGCCTCCATATGTTGGAATTTTTAATAGGTTTCCTCCTGTAATTGAGATCTAATCTTAGTGCATTATGGTCAGAAAAGATGCTTGGAATGATTTCGATTTTTTTGAATTTATCAAGGTTATATTTATGGCCCAGGATGTGATCTATCCTTGAGAAGGTTCCATGAGCACTTGAGAAAAAGGTGAAATTCATTGTTTTGGGGTGAAATGTCCTATAGATATCAATTAGGTCTAACTGGTCTAATGTATCATTTAAAGTTTGCGTTTCTTTGTTAATTTTCTGTTTAGTTGATCTGTCCATATGTGTGAGTGGGGTATTAAAGTCTCCCACTATTATTGTGTTGTTGTTAATTTCCTCTTTCATACTTGTTAGCATTTGTCCTACATATTGCGGTGCTCCTATATTGGGTGCATATATATTTATAATTGTTATATCTTCTTCTTGGATTGATCCTTTGATCATTATGTAATGGCCTTCTTTGTCTCTTTTCACAGCCTTTGTTTTAAAGTCTATTTTATCGGATATGAGTATTGCCACTCCTGCTTTCTTTTGGTCTCTATTTGCATGGAATATCTTTTTCCAACCCTTCACTTTCAGTCTGTATGTGTCCCTTGTTTTGAGGTGGGTCTCTTGTAAGCAGCATATAGAGGGTTCTTGTTTTTGTATCCAA
>NW_024070196.1:27792024-27798014 GCF_014754425.2 Oryx dammah | reverse complement strand
CTTATCCATTCGTCTACTGATGGACATCTAGGTTGTTTCCATGTCCTGGCTATTATAAACAGTGCTGCAATGAACACTGGGGTACATGTGTCTCTTTCAATTCTGGTTTCCTCTGTGTGTATGCCCAACAGTGGGATTGCTGGGTCATAAGGCATTTCTATTTGCAATTTTTTAAGGAATCTCCACACTGTTCTCCATAGTGGCTGTACTAGTTTGCATTCCCACCAACAGTGTAGGAGGGTTCCCTTCTCTCCACATCCTCTCCAGCATTTATTGCTTGCAGATTTTTGGATCGCAGACATTCTGACTGGTGTGAAGTGGTACCTCATTGTGGTTTTGATTTGCATTTCTCTAATAATGAGTGATGTTGAGCATCTTTTCATGTGTTTGTTGGCCATCCGTATGTCTTCTTTGGAGAAATGTCTATTTAGTTCTTTGGCCCATTTTTTGATTGGGTCGTTTATTTTTCTGGAATTGAGCTGCAGGAGTTGCTTGTATATTTTTGAGATTAGTTGTTTGTCAGTTGCTTCGTTTGCTATTATTTTCTCCCATTCGGAAGGCTGTCTTTTCACTTTGCTTATGTTTTCCTTTGTTGTGCAGAAGCTTTTAATTTTAATTAGATCCCATTTGTTTATTTTTGCTTTTATTTCCAGAATTCTGGGAGGTGGATCATAGAGGATCCTGCTGTGGTTTATGTCGGAGAGTGTTTTGCCTATGTTCTCCTCTAAGAGTTTTATAGTTTCTGGTCTTACATTTAGATCTTTAATCCATTTTGAGTTTATCTTTGTGTGCGGTGTTAGAAAGTGATCTAGTTTCATTCTTTTACAAGTGGTTGACCAGTTTTCCCAGCACCACTTGTTAAAGAGATTGTCTTTACTCCATTGTATATTCTTGCCTCCTTTGTCAAAGATAAGGTGTCCATATGTATGTGGATTTATCTCTGGGCTTTCTATTTTGTTCCATTGATCTATATGTCTGTCTTTGTGCCAATACCATACTATCTTGATGACTGTGGCTTTGTAGTAGAGCCTGAAGTCAGGCAAATTGATTCCTCCAGTTCCATTCTTCTTTCTGAAGATTGCTTTGGCTATTTGTGGTTTTTTGTATTTCCATACAAATCTTGAAATTATTTGTTCTAGTTCTGTGAAAAATATCGCCGGTATCTTGATAGGGATTGCATTGAATTTGTAAATTGCTTTGGGTAATATACTCATTTTCACTATATTGATTCTTCTGATCCATGAGCATGGTATATTTCTCCATCTATTAGTGTCCTCTTTGATTTCTTTCATCAGTGTTTTATAGTTTTCTGTATATAGGTCTTTAGTTTCTTTAGGTAGATATATTCCTAAGTATTTTATTCTTTTTGTTGCAATGGTGAATGGAGTTGTTTCCTTAATTTCTTCTTCTACTTTCTCATTATTAGTGTATAGGAATGCAAGGGATTTCTGTGTGTTGATTTTATATCCTGCAACTTTACTATATTCATTAATTAGCTCTAGTAATTTTCTGGTAGAGTCTTTAGTGTTTTCTATGTAGAGGATCATGTCATCTGCAAACAGTGAGAGTTTTACTTCTTCTTTTCCAATTTGGATTCCTTTTATTTCTTTTTCTGCTCTGATTGCTGTGGCTAAAACTTCCAGAACTATGTTGAATAGTAGTGGTGAAAGTGGGCACCCTTGTCTTGTTCCTGACTTAAGGGGAAATGCTTTCAATTTTTCACCATTGAGGATAATGTTTGCTGTGGGTTTGTCATATATAGCTTTTATTATATTGAGGTATGTTCCTTCCATTCCTGCTTTCTGGAGAGTTTTTATCATAAATGGATGTTGAATTTTGTCAAAGGCCTTCTCTGCATCTATTGAGATAATCATATGGTTTTTATTTTTCAATTTGTTAATGTGGTGAATTACATTGATTGATTTGCGGATGTTGAAGAATCCT
Organism: Oryx dammah; assembly: GCF_014754425.2. Lineage (NCBI taxonomy): Eukaryota > Metazoa > Chordata > Mammalia > Artiodactyla > Bovidae > Oryx > Oryx dammah. Next base: position 27,796,070 of record NW_024070196.1, on the reverse strand, counting down.
TGCATCCCTGGGATAAAGCCCACTTGGTCATGGTGTGCGATCTTTTTAATGTGTTGTTGGATTCTGATTGCTAGAATTTTGTTGAGGATTTTTGCATCTATGTTCATCAGTGATATTGGCCTGTAGTTTTCCTTTTTTGTAGTATCTTTGTCAGGTTTTGGTATTAGGGTGATGGTGGCCTCATAGAATGAATTTGGAAGTTTCCCTTCCTCTGCAATTTTCTGGAAGAGTTTGAGTAGGATAGGTGTTAACTCTTCTCGAAATTTTTGGTAGAATTCAGCTGTGAAGCCGTCTGGACCTGGGCTTTTGTTTGCTGGAAGATTTCTGATTACAGTTTCAATTTCCGTGCTTGTGATGGGTCTGTTAAGATTGTCTATTTCTTCCTGGTTTAGTTTTGGAAAATTGTATTTTTCTAAGAATTTGTCCATTTCTTCCAGGTTGTCCATTTTATTGGCATATAATTGCTGATAGTACTCTCTTATGATCCTTTGTATTTCTGTGTTGTCTGTTGTGATCTCTCCATTTTCATTTCTGATTTTATTGATTTGATTTTTCTCTCTTTGCTTCTTGATAAGTCTGGCTAATGGTCTGTCAATTTTATTTATCCTTTCAAAGAACCAGCTTTTGGCTTTGTTGATTTTTGCTATGGTCTCTTTTGTTTCTTTTGCATTTATTTCTGCCCTAATTTTTAAGATTTCTTTCCTTCTGCTAACTCTGGGGTTCTCTAATTCTTCCTTTTCTAGTTGCTTTAGGTGTAGAGTTAGGTTATTTATTTGACTTTTTTCTTGTTTCTTGAGGTATGCCTGTATTGCTATGAACTTTCCTCTTAGCACTGCTTTTATAGTGTCCCACAGGTTTTGGGTTGTTGTGTTTTCATTTTCATTCGTTTCTATGCATATTTTGATTTCTTTTTTGATTTCTTCTGTGATTTGTTGGTTATTCAGAAGCGTGTTGTTCAGCCTCCATATGTTGGAATTTTTAATAGGTTTCCTCCTGTAATTGAGATCTAATCTTAGTGCATTATGGTCAGAAAAAATGCTTGGAATGATTTCGATTTTTTGAATTTATCAAGGTTATATTTATGGCCCAGGATGTGATCTATCCTTGAGAAGGTTCCATGAGCACTTGAGAAAAAGGTGAAATTCATTGTTTTGGGGTGAAATGTCCTATAGATATCAATTAGGTCTAACTGGTCTAATGTATCATTTAAAGTTTGCGTTTCTTTGTTAATTTTCTGTTTAGTTGATCTGTCCATATGTGTGAGTGGGGTATTAAAGTCTCCCACTATTATTGTGTTGTTGTTAATTTCCTCTTTCATACTTGTTAGCATTTGTCCTACATATTGCGGTGCTCCTATATTGGGTGCATATATATTTATAATTGTTATATCTTCTTCTTGGATTGATCCTTTGATCATTATGTAATGGCCTTCTTTGTCTCTTTTCACAGCCTTTGTTTTAAAGTCTATTTTATCGGATATGAGTATTGCCACTCCTGCTTTCTTTTGGTCTCTATTTGCATGGAATATCTTTTTCCAACCCTTCACTTTCAGTCTGTATGTGTCCCTTGTTTTGAGGTGGGTCTCTTGTAAGCAGCATATAGAGGGTTCTTGTTTTTGTATCCAAATCGGCCAGTCTTTGCCTTTTGGTTGGGGCATTCAATCCATTTACGTTTAAGGTAATTATTGATAAGTATGATCCCGTTGCCATTTGTTTTATTATTTTGGGTTCGGGTTTATACTCCCTTTTTGTGTTTCCTGTCTAGAGAATATCCTTTAGAATTTGTTGGAGAGCTGGTTTGGTGGTGCTGAATTCTCTCAGCTTTTGCTTGTCTGTAAAGCTTTTGATTTCTCCTTCGTATTTGAATGAGATCCTTGCTGGGTATAGTAATCTGGGCTGTAGGTTATTTTCTTTCATCACTTTTAGTATGTCTTGCCATTCCCTCCTGGCCTGAAGAGTTTCTATTGAGAGATCAGCTGTTATCCTTATGGGAATCCCCTTGTGTGTTATTTCTTGTTTTTCCCTTGCTGCTTTTAATAATTGTTCTTTGTGTTTGATCTTTGTTAATTTGATTAATATGTGTCTTGGGTGTTTCGCCTTGGGTTTATCCTATTTGGGACTCTCTGGGTTTCTTGGACTTGGGTGATTATTTCCTTCCCCATTTTAGGGAAGTTTTCAACTATTATCTCCTCAAGGATTTTCTCATGGTCTTTCTTTTTGTCTTCTTCTTCTGGGACTCCTATAATTCGAATGTTGGAGCGTTTCATATTGTCCTGGAGGTCTCTGAGATTGTCCTCATTTCTTTTAATTCGTTTTTCTTTTTTCCTCTCTGATTCATTTATTTCTACCATTCTGTCTTCTATTTCACTAATCCTATCTTCTGCCTCCGTTATTCTATTATTTGTTGCCTCCAGAGTGTTTCTGATCTCATTTATTGCATTATTCATTGTATATTGACTCTTTTTTATTTCTTCTAGGTCCTTGTTGAACCTTTCTTGCATCTTTCTTGTCTCTAGGGTATTTATCTGTGATTCCATTTTGACTTCAAGGTTTTGGATCATTTTCACTATCAATATTCGGAATTCTTTCTCAGGTAGATTCCCTATCTCTTCCTCTTTTGTCTGGTTTGGTGGGCATTTCTCCTGCTCCTTTACCTGTTGGGTATTCCTCTGTCTCTTCATCTTGGTTATATTGCTGCGTTTGGAATGGCCTTTTTATATTCTGGTAATTTGTGGAGTTCTCTTTATTGTGGAGCTTCCTCACTGTGGGTGGGATTGTATCAGTGGCTTGTCAAGGTTTCCTGGTTAGGGAAGCTTGTGTTGGAGGTCTGGTGGGTGGAGCTGGGTTTCTTCTCTCTGGAGTGCAGTGGAGTGACCAGTAATGGGTTATGAGACATCTAAAGTTTTGGAGTAACTTTGAACTGCCTGTATATTGAAGCTCAGGGGTGTGTTCCTGTGTTGCTGGAGAATTTGTGTGATATGTCTTGCTCTGGAACTTGTTGGCCCTTGGGTGGAGCTTTGTTTCAGTGTAGGTTTGGAGGCATTTGATGAGCTCCTATTGCTTAATGTTCCCTGAATTCAGGAGTTCTCTGATGTTCTCAAGCTTTGGACTTAAGCCTCCTGCTTCTGGTTTTTGGTTTTATTTTTACGGTGGTCTCTAGACTTCTCCATCTATACAGCACCAATGATATAGCATCTAGGCTAAAGATGAAAGGTTTCTCCACATTGAGGGGCACCCAGAGAGGTTCACTGGGTTACATGGAGAAGAGAAGAGGGAGGGGGTAGTTAGAGGTGACTGGGATGAGATGCGGTGAGATCAAAAGAGGAGAGAGCAAGCTAGTCAATAGTCACTTCCTTATGTGCGCTCCATAGTCTGGACCTCTCAGAGGTATTCACGGAGTTATACAGGGAAGAGGAGAGAGAGGAAGTAGACAGAGGTGGCCAGGAGGGTAAGAGAGAGGAATGAAAAGGAGAGAGACAGGTCCAGCCAGTAATCAGTTCCTTAGGTGCTCTCCACCATCTAGAACACACAGAGAATCACAGAGTTGGATATAGGAGAGATGGGGGGAGGGGGGGGAGAGACAGAGGCCACCTGGTGGAGAAAAAGGAGAGTCCAAAAGGAGGAGAGAGTGGTCACGCCAGTAATCTCGCTGTCAGGTAAGATTGGGTTATGAAATGTACAAGATTGACAACAAAAACCAAAAAGCAAAGATTAAAAACCTAGAGTAGAGGTTAGATTTTCAAAAATACAATGTTAAAGAGATGAAGCAGAAGGAAGAAAGAAAAAAAGAGAAAAGATAAAAAAAATAATAATATTAAGAAAAAGAAATAAGGAAAAAAAATAAGGAAAAAATATATATATAAGAAAAAAAAAAAAAAAACAACCCAAGATTAAAAAAGAAATACCAACAACAACCACGCGAAGACTATATATGGTGTTTGCTTTAAAAAAGTAGAGTCTTTTTTTTTGAAAAGTAATAGTTATAGAAATATAAAGTAGAGAAATAGAAGACTTAATAGTTAAAAAAAAAGTTTGAGGGAAAAAAAA